>NC_092751.1:41293702-41525175 GCF_047496795.1 Chiloscyllium punctatum | reverse complement strand
ACCTCTATCCCCTTCACTCCTCTCTTTCTCTCCCAGTTCTCTCTCCACCTCTCTCTCAACCCACCCCTCTCTCTCCCACCACCCTGTCTCTCCCCCCTCGCTCTCGCCCCTCTCTCTCACCCTCCCCTCTCTCTCCCACACATCTCTCTCTAACACTTTAACTTCCCTCTCTCTCCCCTCATACGCTTGCCCCCGTCTCTCTGTCCTCTCTCGCCCCCTCTCTCTCGTCCACTCTCTTGTCCCCTCTCTCTCATCCCCCTCTCCACACACTCTCTCTCCTCTCTCTCTCCCCCTCTCTCTCCTCGCTCTCTCTCACTCTCTCCCTCATTCTCTCTCTCGCCCTCTCTCTCCCCCCTCTCTCCCTCCTCTCGAGACCTCTCTCTCGGCCCCTCTCTCGCTCGTGCTTCACCTCTCTCTCTCTCTCTCACTGTCTGTCTGTCTCTCACAGCTCTCCCTCCTTCTCTCACCTCCTCTGTTTCGCTCTCTCTTCATCCCTCTGTCTCTCACCTCGCTTCCTCTCTCTCTTGCTCTCCCTCTCTCACACTCTCTCTCTATCCGTCTCTCTGTTCCACCTCTCTTGATCTCGGTCGCATCCTCTCTCTCACTCTTCCTCTTGCTCTCTCGCGCTGTCTCATCCTCTTTTGCACTCTCACGCTCTTTCTCTATCTCTCTCGCTCTCTCCCTTTGTCCATCTTGATCTCTCTCTTGCTCCCCTCTCTGACTCATCTCAATATCTCTCACGTCTCTCGCTCGTGCTCTCTCCTCTTTCTCACTCTCTCTGTCTCTGTCTGTGTCTCTGTCTCGCTCCCTCTCTCAGTGCTCCCACCCTGTCTCCCCTCTTCTCTCTTGTCTCACTCTAAATCTCTCTCAGTTCCTCGCTCCCTCCCCCTCCCATCTCTCGCACTGCCCTCTCTCTCTCCCTCCCTACTTTTGCCCTCCCCACTCTCGCACTCCCCCTCTCCCCCTCCCCTCTGTCGTCCGCCTTGTCTTCTATCTCCTGTCCCTCCCAATTCACTCTCCCAACCCTCACTCTCCCAACGCACTCTCTCCCACGCCTCTCTCTCCCATCACCAAACTCTCCCACTCCTCGCTCTCTTCCCCCGTCTCTGCCACACTCTCTCCCTTCACTCTCCCAACCCTCACTCCACAACCCTCTCTCTCCCACCCCTCTCTCTCTCGCCCTCTCCCATCCCTTTCTTTCTCCCCCCACCCGTCTCTCTCGTCTCTGTCTCTCTCTACCCCTCTCTCCCTCCCCTCTCTCTCACCCCCCTCACTATCTACCGCTTCTCTCTGTCATCTCTCTCGCCCCTCTATCTATCTCCCTCTCCTCTCTCTCTCAGTCTCTCTCCCTATCTCTCTGTCTCTCCCCTCTCACTCTCTCCCACCATCTCTGTACTCTCTCGCCCCTATCTCTCCCCCTCACTCTCCCCCTCTCTCTCCCTCTCCTCTCTCTCTACCCCTCTTTCTCCCCGTCGCTCTCCCCTCCCCTCTGTCAATTCTCGCCACTCAATCTCTTTCTCTCTTGCGCCCCCCTCTCCCCCTTCTCTCTCGCCCCTCACTCAATCTCTCCCCATCTTACTATCTCCCCCTCTCTCCCCCTCTCTCTCCCTCTCTCTACCCTCTCTCCTCTCTCTCCCCCCTCTCTACTCTCTTTCTCCCACCATCTCACTCCCCCTGTGTCCACCTACACTCTCCCAACCCTCACTCGCACTCCCCTCACTCGCCCTCCCCTGACTCGCCCTCCACTCTCTCGCCCTCACCTCTCTCGACCTCCCCAGCTGGCCTTCCCCCTCTCTCTCCCCGTCTTTCTCCGACTTCACTGACTCAACCCTCACTCTCCCAACCATCTCTCTCCCACCTCACTCTCTCCCACCCCTCTCTCTGTCCCCCTCTCACTGACCCCTTCTCCCTGACCCCTCTCTCTCCTCTCTCGTCAATTTTCTCTCGTTCCTTCTCTCTCGTTCCCCCTCTCTCTCCCCTCTCTCACTCCAATCTCCCTCCCCACCCCTCTCTCCCACTCCCTCCCTCCCATCTCTCTCTCCCCCCTCTCTCTCGCCTCTCTCTCACCCTCTCGCGCTCTCTCTATCTCCCCCTCTTTCTCTCTCTTCCTCTCTCTCTCCACTCTATCTCCCCCTCTCTATCTCCCCCTCTCTCTCCCCCTCTCTCCCCACTCTCTCTCCCTTATCTCTCCCACTCTCACTCCACTCTCTTTCCACCCTCTCTCTCTCTACCCTCTCTCTCTACCCCTCTTTCATTCCCTCTCTCTGTCATCCCCCTCTCTCTTCCCCCTCTCTCTCACCCATCTCTCTCTCCTCTCAACCGCCATTTCTCTCTCATCCTCTCTCTGTCCTCTCTCTCTCACCCCTCTCTCCCCACTCTCTCTTGGCCACTTCTCTCTGCCCCTCTCTCTTTCCCATCCCTCTCTCTCCACTCTCTCCCATTTCTCTCTCCCCTCTCTCTCTCCTCGCTTTCCCCCGCCCCCTTACTCTCTCCCCTCTCTCTCCCCACTCTCTCTCCGCCTCTCTCTCCCCTCTCTCCCCCTCTCTTTCCCTCTCTCTCTCCACTCCCCTCTCTTCACTCTCTCTCTCCCCCTCTTAACCCCCTGTCTCTCTAGGCTCTCTTTCTACACCCTCTGTCACTCCACCCTCTCTCTCTTCCCCTCTCTCTCGTCCCCTCTCCCTCTTCCCCTCAGTTTTGTCCACTCTTTCTACCCACTCCCTCTACAACCCTCTCTCCACTTCTCTCTACCCCTCCCTCATCCCTCTCTTTACCCCCACTCTCTCCCCCTCTCTCCTCCTCTGCCTCCTCCCCTCTCCCCCCTCACTCTCCACTTCTATCTCTCACGCCTCTGTTCACCACTCTCTCCCCCTCTCCCTCTGCCGCTCTCTTTCCTCACTAATCCTCTCTCTCCACCCTCTCTCTCACCACCCACTCTCTCTCTCCATCATCTCTTTCCACCCTCTCTGTCTCGTCCCCACTCTCTCCCCCACTCCCTTTCCACTCTCTCTCTCACCTCTCTCACCCCCTCTTTCCCTCTCCACTTTTCTCTCCCCTTTCTCTAACACCCCCACTCTCTCCGCCCTCTCTCTCTCCTCCTCTCCACTCCCTCTCTCCCCACCCTCTCACTCTCCACCCTCTCTCACTCCACCCGATCTTTCTTCATTCCTCGCTCTAGTCCACGCTCTTTTCCCCTCTCTCTACCGCTCTCTCCCCCTCTCACTCCACCCTCTTTCTACCCCCACTCTCTCCCCCCTCTCTCTCACCCCTCTCTCTCCCCTCTCTCCCCTCTCTCCCGCCCCCCTCACTCTCTACCCCTTCTCTCTGTGCTCTCTCGCCCCCCTATCTCACTCTCTCTCTCGGTCCACTCTCTCTCTCTCTCTCCACCACCCTCTCTCACACTCTCTCTCCCTCTCTCTGTCTCTCCCCATCTCACTCTCTCCCACCATCTTTGTCCTCTCTCGCCTTTCTCTCTCCCCATCACTCTCTCTCCCTCTCGCTCCCCTGTATCTCCCACCTCTCTCTCACTCCTATATCTCTATCTCCCCCTCTCTCCCTCCCCTCTCTCTCCTCCTCGCACTCTCGTCTTCTCTCTCCCCACACCCTCTGTCCTCCTCCTCTCTCTCTGCCTCCCTCCCCTTCTCTCCCTCCCCCTCACACCATCTCTCCCCCTCTCTCCCCATCTGACTAGCTACCCCTCTCTCTCTCCCCCTCTCCTTCCCCTCTCTCATTCTCACCCCCTCTCTCCCTGCCTCTCTCTCCTACCTCTCTCTCCCCGTCTCACTGTCCTCTCTCTCTCCCCCACGTCACTCCCCTCCTCTCTCTGTCCCCTTCACACTCTCTCCCTTTCTCTCTTCACCTCACTCTCCCCCTCTCTCACTCTCGCCCCCTCTATCGCCCTCTCTCTTTCCCACCTCGCTCTCCGCTCTCTCTCTCTACCCTATCTCTCTTGCCCCTCTCTCGACCAGAATCGCTCTTCCACACTCTCCCCTCTCTCTCCCCTCTGTCTCCTCTCTCTCCCCTCTCTCTGCTCTCTCTCTCCCACGCTATCTTCCCTCTCACTCCCCGCTCTCTCTCACCTCCGCTCTCCACCTTCACACCCCCAACCCTCCACTCACTCACCCCTCCCCTGACTGGCGCTCCCCTCTCTTGCCCTGCCCTCTATTGCGTCCCCCTCTCTCGCCCTCCCATCTCTCTCTGCCCACCTCTCTGTCCCCCTCTCTGTCCCCCTCTCTCTGTCCCCCTCTCAATCTTTCCATCTCTCTCCCTTCTCTCTCTCGTCCCCCTTTCTATCCCCAATCTCTCTGTCTCTCTCGCCCTCTCTCTCCCCCTCTCACTCTCCACTCTCTCGCCCCCTCTCCCCTCTCTCTCTCCTCTCTCCCCTCACTCTCTCTCTCATCTCTCTCCACCGTCTCTCTCTCCACCCTCTCTCCCTCAACCCTCTCTCTTGACCCTCTCTCTCCACCCTTTCTCTCTCGTCCCCTCTCTCTCCCCCACTCTTTCCTTTCTCTCTCCCCCTCTCTCTCCCCCTCTCTCTCCACTCTCTCTGTCCCCCGCTCTCTGGTCCCCCACTCTGTCCCCCTCTCTCTGATCCCTCTCTCTGTACCCTCTCTCTGTACCCCCTCACTGTTCCGCTCTCTCTCCCCTCTCTCTCTCATCCCCCTCTCTCCCCAATCTCTTCTCCCTCTCCCACTCTCTCTACCCTCTCTCTATCCCCCTCTACTCGTCCCTTCTCTCTGGTCCCCTCTATCTTGTCCCCTCTCTCTCTTGTCCTCTCCCCTCCCCCCTCTATCGTCCACCCCCTCATTCTTCGCCTCTCTCAGCCCCCGTCTCTCCCACTCTCTCGCCCCCCCTTTATTCCCCCTCTCGTCCCACTCTCTCTCCAACGTCTCTATCTCCCCCCTCTCTCTCCCCCTCTGTCTCATTCCCCTTCTCACTCTCCCGTTCTCTCTCGTTCCTCACTGTCGTCCCCTCTCTCTCGTTCCCTCACTCTCCCCCTCACTTTGTCGACCTCCCTCTGCCACTCTCTTTTCCACTGTCTTCTCCCACTCTCTCACCCCCGACTCTCTAGTCTCCTCTCACACTTCCTCTCTGTCTCCCCCCTCTCCCCCTCTCTCTCTCCATCTCTTTCTCTCGCCCTCTCTCTCTTTCTCTCCCCCTCTCTCCCCTCTCCTCTCCCACTGTCTCTCCCACTTTCTCTCCATCTCTCTCTCTACCTCTCTCCCCAATTCTCTCCCCACTCTCTACCATCTCTCTCTCCATCCTTTTTCTCTCCACCATCTCTCTCGTCCCCTCTCTCTCGTCCCCTCTCCCTCCTTTCTCTCCACCATTGCTCTCCTCCCCTTCATCACGCCCCTCCCTCTCTATCCTCTCTCTCCAACCTCTCTCTCTCCACTTTCTCTATCGTCCCCTCTCACTCATCCCTGTCACTCCCCCTCCCTCTCTCCCCTCTCTCTCTCCCCTCTCTCTATTCGTGCCCCATCTCTCTCTCTCCCCTCTCTCACCCCCCTTGCTCTGCTGCCCTCTCTCACGCCCTCCCTCTCCACCCCATTTCTCTTCACCTTCTCCTCTCTTGTCGCCTCTCTCTCATACCTCCTCTCTCGTCCCCCTCTCTCGTCCCCTCTACCTTGTCCCCTCTCTCTTCTCCCGTCTCTCTCTCTCTCCCTCGCTCTGTCCACCTCTCTCTGCCTCCCTCGCTCTCCCCCTACCTGACCACCTCTCTCTCTCTCTCCTCCCTTCTGTTTTTGTCCCCTCTCTGTCGTCCCCTCTCACTCAACCCCACTCTCTCCCCCTTCCTCCTCTCTCTAAACCATCTCTTACCACCTCTCTCCCCATTCTCCCCTCTCACAGCCCCTTCTCTCTCTCCTCCCTCGTCCCCTCTCTCTCATCCCCTCTCTCTCTCGTCCACTTTCTCTCCATCCTCCTCTCCCCCACTCTCTCACCCTTCTCTCTCCCCCTCTCTTTCCCCCCTCTCTCCCCTCTCTCTCTCTCCCCTCTCTCTCCATCAATCTCTCTTCCCCCTCTCTCTCCACCCTCTCTCTATCCACCTATCACTCTCCACACTCTCTGTCTCCACCCTTTCTCTCTCCACCCTCTCTCTCGTCCCCTCTCTCTGTCCCCCTCTCTCTTTCACCCCCTCTCTCCCCGACTCTCTCCTCCTCTCTCTCCCCCTCCTCTCCCCATCTCTCTCCACCCTCTCTCTCACTCATCTCTCTCCCCCACTCTCTACCCCTCTCTCTCCCCTTCACTCTGATCCCCCCTCCCCAACTTTTTCTCCCCCTCTCTCTGTTCCCCTCTCTGTCCTTCTCTCTCTGGCCAACTCGGTCTGTCCCCCTTTGTCTCGGCTCTCTATCTCGTCCCCGCAGTTCCCCCCCCCTCCCCCCTCTATCTCCCCCCTCGCTCTGTCTCCCCTCTCTCTGCCCCCTCTCTCGCTCCCAATCTCTCCCCTCTCTCACTCCACCCTCTCTCCACCCTCTCTCTCTCTCTGAACCCTCGTTCTCTGCACTCTCTCTCTCTCTCTCCGCCCTCTCCCTCTTGTCCCATCTTTCTCGCCCCCTCACCCTGCTCCACTCTCTCGTCTTTCTCTCACTCTCTCTGTCCCCATCTCTCTTTCCACCCTCTCTCTCCTCTCTGGCTCTCCTCTCTCTCTCCACACCACTCTCGTCCAGTCACTTCCGTCCCCTCTCCCTCCCCCCTTACTCTGTTCCCCCCACTCTCTCTCCGCTTACTCTCTCACCTCTCTCTCTCTTCCCCTCTCTCGTCCCCTCTATCTCGAAGCCCTCTCTTTCGTCCCATCTTTCTCGTCCCCGCCCCCTCTCTCCCAACCTCTCTCGTCCGGTCTCTAATCCCCTCTCTCTCCCACTCTCTCTCCACCCTCTCTCTCTCCACCCCTCTCTCTCGTCCCTCTCTTTCGTCCGCTCTAACTTGTCCCCTCTCTCTGCCTCTCTCGGTCCCCCTCTCTCTGGCCCTCTCTCTCTCTCATACTCTCTGTCCACCTCCCTCTCCCTTCTCACTTATCCCCTCTCTCGCCCCCTTCACTCCCCCTCTCTCCCTCGTCTACTGTCACTCTTCCCCTCTCTCTTCCCCTTTCTCTACCCCCTCTCTCTCCCGTGCTCTGCTCCCTCTCTCACGCCCCTCCCTCTTCACCCTATCTCTCCCCCTCTCTCGTCCCCTCTCTGTCCAGCCTCTCTCTTGGCCCATTCTCTCTCCACCTCTCTCGTCCCACTCTCTCGCCCCCTCTATCTTCCTATCACTCCCCTATCTCTCTTCCACTCTCTATTGTCCCCTCTCTCTCCCTCTATCTGTCCCTCTCTCTCTGGACCCATCGGTCTCTGCCCCCCTCTGTCCACCTCTCTCTCCTCCCCTCTCACTTATCCCCTCTCTCTCCCTTCTCTCTCCCCCTCTTTCTCCCCCTCTCACTGACCCCCTCTCTCTCCCCTCGCTCTCGTCCCCTCTCTCTCATCGCCTCTCTCTTTGGTCCAATCTCTCTCTACCCTCTCTCCCCCCACTCTCTCGCCCCTCTCTCTCCCTCTCCCTCTCTTTCGCCTCTCTCTCCCCGCTCTCGACCCCACTTGCTCTGCTCCCCTCTCTCATGCCCCTCCCTCTCTACCCTCTCTATCTCCACCCTCTCTCTCCACACTCTCTCTCGTCCCCTCTCACTCGTCCCCTCTCTCTCCCCCGTCTCTGTCCCCCTCTCTCTCCCCTTCTCACTCTCTCCCTCTCCCGTCCCCTCTCTCTCGTCTCCTCTCTCTCCACCCTCTCGCTTGCCCCAATCTCTCTCTCTCTTCTCTGTCGCCTCCTATCTCTCTTCTCTCTCTCTCTCTCCACCCTCTGTCTCTCCACCCTATCACTCTCCACCGTCTCTGTCTCCACACTTTCTCTCTTGTCCACTCTCTCTCATCCCCTCTATCGTCCCCACTCTCTCGTCCCCTCCCTCTCCCCCTCACTCTGTCCCCCTCTCTTCACCTCTCTCTCCTCGTCTCTTTCCCCTTCTCTCTCTCCCAGTCGCTCTGTCTCCCCTCTCTGTGTCAGCCCTCCCCTCTCTCTCCTCTCTTATCCCCTCTCTATCGTCCCCTCTCTCCCTACCTTCTCTCTCACCCCACTCTTTCTCCCCGCACTCGACTCCTCTCTCTATCTCTCCACCCTCTGTCTCTCCACCCTATCACTCTCCACACTCTCTGTCTCCACCCTCTCTATCTACAACCTCTCTCTCGTGTCCGCTTTCTCGTCCCCTCTCTTGTCCCCCACTGTGTCGTTCCCTCTCTCTCCGCATCACTCTGTCCCCCCCTCCACCTCTCTCTCCGCGTCTCTCTCTCCCCATCGCTCTCCCTCATTCTCTCTTACCCTCTCTCTCTCACAACTCTCTCTCCCTCCCTCCCTGTCTCTCTCCCCATCTCTACCCCTCTCTCCCCTTCTTTCTCTCTCTCTCTCTCCGTCTCTCTCTCCCCCCTCTGTCCACTCTCCCCCTCTCTCCACCACCTCTCTCTCTATCCTCTCGCACTCCACCTTCTCTCTCGTCCCCACTCTCTCATCCCTCTCTCATCCATCTCTCTCCAACTCTCGATCCCCTCTCTCCCCCTCTCGCCCCTCTCTCCCCGTCACTTTCCACCCTCTCCCCCCATCCTCTGCCTCCCCAACTCTCTCCTCCTCTGTCTGCCCCACTCTCAGTCCCCGTCTCACCATTCTCTCTCTCCCTCTCTCTGTTCCCCTCTCTGTCCCGCTCTCACTGTCCCCCTGTTTCACCACTCTATCTCGTCTCCTCAGCGTCTCCCTCTCTCTCCCCTTCTCTCCTTTTCGATCTGTCTTCCCTCCCTCTGTCCAGCCTCTCTCCCCCTCTCTCTCCTCTCTCTCCCCCCTCTCTCCCTCCCCCTCTCTCCAACCTCTCTCTCTCTCTACCCTCTCTCTCGTTCCATCTCTCTCGTCTCCACTCCCCCCTCTCTCGTCTTTCTCTCCCTCTCTCTGGAACCCTCTCTCTCTCCCCTCTCTCCCTTCTCTCTCTCGCCTCTCACTCTCTCCTCTCTCGTCTTTCTCTCCATCTCTCTGTCCCCCTCTCTCTCTCCCCTCTGTCTCCCTCGCCTCGTTCTCTCCACAGCTCTCTCGTTCAATCTCGCTCGTCCCCTCTCCCTCCCCAACTCTCTGTCCCCCCTCTCTCTCCCTCTCTCTCCCATCTCTCTCTCCCCTACTCTCGCCCCCTTTTTTCTCTCCTGTCTCTCTCCCTCTCTCCCCTCTCTATCTTCCCCTCTCTCTGCCCCCTTTCTCTGTCCCCCTCTCTCTCCACCCTCTCTCTCCCGTCACCTCTCTCTCGTCCACTCTGTCTCTCCCTCTCTCTCTCCCCCTCTCTCTCATCTCCACTCTCTCGCCCCTCTGTCTCTGCTCTCTGGCCTCCTCTCTCTCCCCCCTCTCTCCCTCTCTCTGTCTCTCTCTCTCCCTCTCTCTCTCCTCCATCGCTCTCCATCCTCTCTCTCCACCCTCTCTCTCTTGTCCACACTCTCTTGTCCCCTCTCTCTGTCCCCCTCTCACTGTCACCCTCTCTGTCCCCCTCTCTCGCCCTCATGCTCTCACCGTCTCTCTCCCCCCTCTCTCACCCCTCTCTCTTCTCCCTCTCTCTCCCTCAATCTCTCTTCCCCTCTCTCCCCCTCTCTCTCTCCTTCTCTCTCCCAAACTCTCTCTCCCCTCTCTCCCCACTCCCGTCTCCCACCCTCTCTGTCCACTCTCTCGCTTCATCTCTACACCCCCTCTCTCTCCACCCTCTCTCTCCACCTCTCTCGTGTCCCCTCTCTCTCGTACCCTCTCTCATCCCCTCACTATCTCCCCCTCTCTGTCTCTCTCCCTCTCTATATCCTCCACTCTCTGCTGATTCTCCCCTCTCTCCCCATCTCTCTCCATGCATTCTCTCCCTGCTCTCTCTCCCCACTCTCTCCAACCTCTCTCTCCGCCCTCTCTGTGCCCCCTCTCCCCCTCTCTTCCCCTCTCTCACGCCATCTCTCTGTTCCCCTCTCTCCCTCCCCTCTCTCGCCTCTCTCTCTCCTCTCTCTCTACATATCTCTCGTCCAATCTCTCTCTCGTCACCTCTCCCTCCCACTCTCCCTGTCCCCCTCTCTCTCCCCCCTCTCTCCCTCTCTCTCTCCCTCTCTTTTTACCCCTCTCTCTTCCCCTCTCTCTGCGCCCATTCTCTGTCCCCCTCTCGCTCCAGTCATCTCTCTCTTGTCCACTCTCTCTCTCTCGTCTCCTCTATCTCTTCCCCATTTCACTTACCCCTTTCGCCCCCCACCCCCACTTGGTCTGCTCCCGTCTCTCTCCACTCTCTCTCCGACCCCTCTCTCTCTCTCTCTCTCTGTCTCTCTCCCCCTCTCTGTCCTCCTTTCTCTCCCGATTACCTCTCTCTCCCCATCTCTCTCCATGCCCTCTCTCCCTGCTCTCTCCCCCACTCTCTCCCACCTCTCTCTCCCCTCTCTCTGTGCCCCCTCTACCCCTCTCTCGTCCTCTCTCTCCTCTTTCTCTGTTCCTTTCTCTCCCTTCCCTCTCTCTTGCCTCTCACTCTCTCCTCTCTCTGCACGTCTGTCGTCCAATCTCTCTCGTCCCCTCTCCCTCCCCCTCACTGACCCCTCTCTCTCCCTCTCTCTCTCGTTATCTCTCTCTCTCCCTCTCTTTATCCCCCTCTCTCTTCCCCTCTCTCTGCCCCCTTTCTCTATCCCCCTCTCGCTCCAGTCACCTCTCTCTCGTCCCTGCTCTCTCTCGTCTCCTCTCTCTCTCTTCCCCCTCTCATCCCCTCTTTTGCAGTCCTCTTGGTCTGCTCCCGTCTCTCTCCACTCTCTCTCTCCCCCTCTCGCTCCCCTCCTTTCTCTCCCCCTCCCTCTCTCCCAACTCTTTCTCTTCCCTTCTACCCCCACCTCGCTCTCCCCATCTCTCCCCTATCTCTCCCCCTCAGTCTCCGCCTCTCTGTTCCCCTCTCTCTATTCCTCACTCTGCCCGCTCTGTGTAGCCCCTCCTCTCGCCGTCTGTCAGTACACATCTCTCTCTCCTCTCTCTCTCTGCTCTCTCTCCCCCCGCTCTCTCCCCCTCTCTCTCCCTCTCTCCCCCTCTCTTTCTCCCCCTCTTTATCTTCCCCTCTCTCCCCACATTCTCTGTCCCCTCTCTCTCCAAACCCTTTCTCCCGTCACCTCCCTCTTGTCCCCCTGCCCTCCCCTCTCCCCCCTCGCTCCCCTCTCTCTCTGCCCTTCTCTGTCTCCCCTTCTCTGTCCAATCTCTCGTCCCCTCTGTCCAACCCTCTCACTTCACCCTCTCTCTCTCTCCAACCTCTGTCGGGTCCTCTCTCTCTCCTACCCTCCCTCATCCCCTCTCTCTCCCCTCTCTCACCCCCTCTCTATACCCCTCTCTCTCCCCTACCTCCTCTCTCCCCATCTCTCTCCACGCCCTCTCTCCCACCTGTCTCTCTCTCCCCCACTCTCCCCCACCTCTCTCTCTGCCCCCCCTCTCTTTCTCGTCTTCTCTCTGTTCCCCTCTCTCTGTCCCCGTCTTTCTTTCCCCCTCTGTCTCGCCCCACTATCTCGTCCGCTCAGTCTCCCGTCTCCCTCCCCCTCTCTCTCTCCACCTCTCTTGCCACTCTCTCTCTCGTCCCATTTCTCCCGTCCCCTCTTCCTCCCCCCTCGTCTTTCTCTCCCTCTCTCTCTCGCCCCCCTCTCTCCCGCCTCTGTCTCTCCTCCCTCTCCACACGTTTCTCGTCCAATCTCTCTCGTCTCCTCTCCCACCCCTTTTCTCTGTCCCCCCTCTCTCTCTTCCCTCCATCTCTCTCCCCCCTCTCTACCCCACTTTTTCTCCCCCCTCCCCCTCTCCCCCTCTCTCCCTCACTATTTTCCCCTCTCTCTGCCCCCTTTCCCTGTCCCCCTCTCTCTCCAACCACTCTTTTCCGTCACCTCTCTCTCGTCTCCTCTCCCTCTCCCCTCTCTCGCCCCCCTTGCTCTGCTCCCCTCGCTCTCCACCCTCCCTCTCCTTTCACTCTCTCCGCCTCTCTCTCCCCTCCTCTCTCTCTCACTCTCTCCCCTATCTTTCTCCCCCAGGTCTCTCTCGGCACTCTCTCTCCACCTCCCTCCCACCTCTCTCACCCCCTCTCTGTCCACGTCTATCTCCCCCCCTCTCCCAGCTCTCTCTTCCCCCTCCCCATCTCTCTCCCCCTCTCTCTCCGCCCGCTCTGTCCTCCTGTCTCTACCCTTCTCTCTCCCCCTGTCTCGTCCACTCTCTCTCGTCACCTCACTTTCGCCCTCTCTTTGTACTGCTTCTCCCTCCCCCTCTCTCTGCCCCCTCTCTCTCCCCTCTTTCTCTCCCCTCTCTCCCCCTCTCTCTACCCTCTCTCGCCCCTGTCTTTCTCCTCCTCTCTCTCCCTCTCTCTCCCCCTCTCTTTCTCCTCCTCTCTCTCTCCCCCTCTCTCTCCCCCTCTCTATCTTGCAAATCTCTTTGCCCCCTTCCTCTGTCCTCCTCTCTCTCCACCCTCTCTCTCCCGTCACCTCTCTCACGTACCCCTCAATCGTCCCCTTTCTCTCCCCCTCGCTCATTCTCTCTCTCCCCCACTCTCTCATCCTCTCTCCCTTCCCTTCTCTCTCTCCTCTCCCCCTCTCTCTCCCCTCCTCTCTATCCTGTCTCTCCGCCTATCTCTCCACCCATCTCGCTCTCCACACACTTTCTCTGCACCCTCTCACTCTCCACTCTGTCTCGGCCCCTCTCTCTCGTCGCCATTCTCCCTTTCTCTCTCCATCCCCTCTCGCTCCCTCCCCTCGCTCTCGCTCCCTTCTCTTGCCCTCCCCCCACTCTCGCCCTCCCCACTCTCCCGCAAACCCCTTTCTATCCCTCCCATCTCTCACCCTCCCCTCTCTCTCCCTCCCCTCTCTCATCCTCCCCTCTCACCCACCTCCGTTCTCTCCACTCGCCTCTCCCTCGCCCTCCCCTCTCTCGTCCTCCCCCCTCTCGCACTCCCCTATCTCGTCCAGCCCTCTTGCGCCCTCCCCTACCTCGCCATTCCCACTCTCACCCTCCCCTCTCTCGCCCTCCCCTCTCTCCCTCTCCCATCTCTCTCGCCCTCCCCTCTCACGCCCTCCCCTCTCTCGCTCTCCACTCACTCGCGCTCCCATCTCTCCTCCAACTCTCTCTCCTCCCCTCTCTCGCCTCCCCTCTCTCACCCCTACCCCTGTCTCGCCCTCCCCCTCTCTCTCTCGCCGTTCCCCACTCTCATCCAACCCCCTCTCTCGCCCTCCCACTCTCTTGCCCTCCCCTCTGTATCCACCTCCCCTGTCTCGCCCTTCCCTCCCTCTCGCACTCCCCTCTCTCTCGCCTCCCTCTCTCTCGCCATACCCTCTCTCGCCCTCCCATCTCTCTCCCTCCCATCTCTCTCGCCCTCCCTCTCTCTCGGCCTCTCATCTCTTGCCCTACCCTCGCCTGCCTTCCCATCTCTCTCTCTCCCATTCTCTCCCCCTCCCCCTAGTCCACCCCTCTCTCTCGCGCTCCCCTCTCTCGCGGCCTCCTCTATCTCCCCCGCTCTCGCCCTCCCCCAATAGTCGTCCCCTCTCTCTCACCCTCCCCTCTCTCTCGCCTTCCTCTCTCTCCCCCTCCTCTAGACCTCCGCTCTCTCGCCCTCCCATATCTCTCTTCCTCCCCTCGCCCTCACCTCTCACTGGCCTTCCCCTCTCTCTGGCCCTCTGATCTCTCTCGCCTTCCCTTCTCTCTCCCTCATCTCTCTTTCACCCTCCCCTGTCTCGCCCTCCACTGTCTCACCCTCCCCTCTCTCTCGCCCTCCCCTCTCTCTCACCATCTCCCTGTCCCGAGTGCGCGCTCCCCACTTCTCTTTTTCTTGCGCTTTTTCTCCCACCCTCCCTCCCGTTCTGTCACTCTCCCTCTTTTTCTGTCTCTCCCTCTCTTGCTCCCTCTCGCTCGCTCTCGGTCTCACCCTCTCTATCCCACCTTCCTTTCGACTCCACTCTCACACACTACTCTCTCTCTTGTGCCCTTCCTCTCTCTCTCTCTCGATCTCGCTCTCTCTGCTCTCTCGCTCACCAACCTCTCTCTCTCAATGCTCTGTCTCTTCCCACCTCTATCTCTCTCTCTCTAAGTCCCATCCCTCTCTCTCTAACCATCTCGCTTTCTCTTGACCCCATCTCTCATCCGCTGTCTCTCTCTCTCGCCTCCTCGCTCACTTGCCCCCTCATTCTCTCTCTCTGCCCTCTCTCCTTTTCTCTCTGTCTCTCCTCCCGATCTCTCTTGCCCCTTTCTTTCTCTCCTCGCCCCTCTCTATCTGTCTCTTTCTCCCTCTTGCCCCCTCCCTAGTCCCTCTCTCAGTCTCCCTCTTTCTCTCGCCCACTCCACTCTCTAACACCTCCCTCTCATTATCTCCACCCGGATCTCTCTCTTGCTCCCCCTTCTCCCTTTACCTGCTCCTTCACTCTCTCTCCACTTTCTCTCACTCTCGACCACCCTCCCTCAGTTTCTCTCTCTACCCACCTCCCTCTGTTTCTCTTTGACTGAATCTCTCCCCCTCCTGTCCCTCCCTCCCTCCCTCTCTGACACACTCTGTCTCCCTGGTCCTTCCCTCTCCCTCTGACCCAGAGTTTGGGGTGATTTGGGGGTGAGGCTCTATGTGGGGGGTGGGGGTGAGATGTGGGAGACAGGGAAACTGGGGTCGAGTTGTAATTGCGGGAGGGAGACAGAGACGACGATGAGAGAGAAAGGGGGATGGGAAGACGAAATAGTGGAGGCAGGTGGGGAGACCTGGTTTGGCGGTGTGTGGGAGAGACAGGGGGATAGATTTGAGGAGAAAGAGTGGCGGAGAGGAAAAGGGGAGGCCAAGTTGGAGTGGGGGGACAGAGGGAGTAAAACCCAGCTCCTGAGCTCAGGGCCCGGTCCCCTTCCCTTCCCTGAGGCCCAAGACCTAGGCCTGGGCCTGTCTCTCTCCAGTTCAGCATCTCCAACACAAAGACACACAACAACATCGGTCACTCTGCTGTTCGGCACGCTTTAATAAACATTTTTATTGTTTACAAATGGAAGTGATGGATACACTCAGTGGGATGGTGCCTTTTCTCACTGGCCCCTGAGTTGTGAGAAACATTGAAATGTTTCCCTGTAACACACCTGTTGGATAAGGAGGGAAAAACCAGCGCTACCCTCAGTCTGTTACCATAGCTACAGGCTGCTCCATCGCTGAAACACTGAACTGAAGTGAGAAAATCCCGAATGCATTGGTTAATGAGGGAATTTGATTGATGGATGTATTTAGGTAAAGGGATATTTCAGCACATTCATCAACTGCTGCCTGAACTTAGTCTGGGTCACGGCATAAATCGCGGTGTTTGTGCAGCAACTGATGAGCTGCAGCATGAAGCCCAATTCCTGCACAAAGTCATGGAGAAACACAGACTGATACCCAATATTCAACATCCGGTACCATATAGAATACAGCATTAACATTGACCATAACAGGATGAAATTGGCCGTGATCACAAACAGTAAAATGACTGATTTTTTTCGGTTTCTCATTTCTGTGTCAGACTGAGCGTCCCCATTATTGTGAGCGCGGAGTCTCCTGCGGGCTCTGCTGGTCTGACGGTGAGAACATTGAGCAGCAGAATCAGGAGAAATGGGACACACGGTGTGAGAATGTTGCGAAGGAACTCGATTGTGACCCAGACACTGGAGGATAGAACAGCGTCTGTTACATCACAAAACCAAGGCTCGTTCATCAGCCGATACCGACCCGTGAGCATAAAATACCAGAACAAGTTCTTTAAACAGCTCAGCACAGTCACTGCTCCCAGAGCCACAGCCGCCGTTTTCTCACTGCAATATTTGTTTTTCAGCTTCTGACAACAAATGGCCACACACCGATCAAAGGTGAAAGTGACGGTGAACCAGACAGAGCAGTCAGTGGCTGAATAAAGCAGGACGGCGTGAATATTACACAAGGGGACGGAGTCCTTCAGGAAGTAAAACTGTTCATCATAAACAATGGGAATGTGTCTCAGTATCAGGTCGAAGATAATGACCAGGAGATCCGCCGCTGCCATGGCCCCCAGGTAACGTCTGACACATGGAGACAATCCACAATCTTTATAAAGCAGGACGTAGATGGTCACTACGTTAACTGTGAAAAAGGTAAACAAATACATTATCCATCAGCCTGGAGGCAAAGGGACCCGTTTGTTCGGGGACCCAGTGAGATTTTCAAATATGTTCTTGTGTTCAGGGATTTATTAAAAGAATTGGAGGTGGAATAACAAATGTGAAGATCTGACTTACTGAAAAAGTGTGACATAAACCACAAGAAACCCTCCCTCTTCAAACACACAGAGATACATCCATAAGGACAGATGGTTTCAGAACATTCCCATACACTCGAACACTCGAGAACAGACACAGGTCACGGCTTCCCAGTTTACAATACGGAGAGTGGAAACTTTGCTGTCCTGAAGGATTGTCTCCCAGTTTCCTGAAGACAAACGAAGTTTGGAAATTCCTGTATTTCGGTGTAAATTGTGGTCGATCCTGTGTCATGAAGAAATGTAAACACCGTGAACACGTATTCACCCCTTTAACTGCCTCAGGGGCCTTCGGAACAGAGTCTCCTTCTCCCTGGAACGGTATTTCTTCCCTCGGGATCTTATCGTTTGTTCAATTCACTGACGTCCGACCGTTCACAAACAATGTCAGGGACAGAACGTTCCGGGGAATGTCAGTTATAGAATGTTGAGGACAGAACGTTCCGGGGAATAGCAGTTATAGAATGTCAGGGACAGGACGTTCCGGGGAATGTCAGTTATAGAATGTTGGGGACAGAACGTTCCGCGAAACACCTTTCCCACAAATCCACTTCACCAACGTGAAGATGGAGATGTGGGAAAGAAGATGGAGAAGACGTCGGTTCAGGTGTAACACTTCTGCAAAAGTCCTGAAGGAGGGCTAAACCAGAAACGTGAACTTCTACACCTCCAGATGCTGCCTGGATTGCTGTGTTCCTCCAGCAAGTATTTAGCAGGGGAAGCAGAGCAGACAACACCCGTGCACTGATTTATGAAGTCGGACTAGACATCTCTCCAGACCGGGATCTGTGCACATCACAGCAGTGCATTGATCTATAAAACAGGACTAGATATCTATCCATCACCGGGAGCTCTGCAGACCACAGCTGTGCATTAATCTACAAATCCAGACTCGATGTCTGTCCAGCACGGGGAGATGCGCAGACCGCAGCAGCTCATTGATCTATAAACCCGGTCTAGATATCCACCCAGCACAGGGATCTATGCAGAAAACAGCAGTGTACTGATCTATAAACCCGGACTGGATATCTTTCCAGCACCGCAAGGTGTACAGATCACAGCAGTGTATTGATATACAAACCTGGACGTGATATCTGTCCAGCACGGGGAGCTTTGCAGACCATAGCAGTGCATTGATCTATAAACCCAGACTACATATATCTGTCCAGCGCAGGAAGATGTGCAGACCGCAGCTGTGCATTGATCTATAAACACGGATGAGATATTTTTCCGGCACCGGGAACTGTGCAGATCACAGCAGTTCATTGATCTATAAACCGGAAGAGATATCTTTCCAGCATCGAGAGCTGTGCAGATCACAGCAGTGAATTGATCGATAAAACCACATTAGATATCTGCCCAGCACGGGGAGCTATACAGAAAACAGTAGTGCATTGATCTATATTCCCGGACTAGATACCTGTCCAGCACTGGAAATATGCAGACCACAGCATTGCATTGATGTACAAACCAGGACTAGATATCTGTCAAGCACCGGGAGCTAAACAGACAACAGCAGTGAATTGATACGTAAACACGGACTAGATATCCGCCCAGCCGGGGAGCTATGCAGAAGACTGGAGTGCATTGATCTATAAACCGGAATTACATATCTGTCCAACAACAGGAGCTATGCAGACCACAGCAGGGCACTGATCTATAAACCCGGACAAGATATCTGTCCAGCACGGGGAGATGTGCTGACCACAGCAGTACATTGATGTATTAACCCGGACTAGATATCTGTCCAGCACAGGGAGAGGTGCAGACCATAGCAGAGCATTGATCTATAAACCCGGACTAGATATCTGTCCAGCACCTGGTACTGTGCAGATCACAGAAGTTCAATGATCTATCAAGCCGGAGTAGATATCTATCCAACATGGGGAGCTATGCAGAGCACAGAAGTGCATTGATATATAAACCAGGACGAGATATTTGTCGAGCACCGTGAGCTATGCAGAATACGGCAGTACATTGATCCATAAACCCGGGTTTGATATCTGTCCAGCAGCAGGAGCTATGAAGACAGCAGCAGGGCATTGATCTATAATCCTGGACGAGATATCTGTCCAGAACCGGGAGCGATGCAGAACACAGCAGTGCATGATCTATAATCCCGGACGAGATATCTGTCCAACACGGGGAACTACGCAGGAGACAGCAGTGCATTGATCGATGAACCCGAAATGAGATATTTGTCCAGCAGAGGGAGCTATGCAGAATACAGCAGTTCATTGATCTATAAACGCGGACTAGATATCTGTCCAGCACCAGAAACTGTGCAGATCACAGCAGTTCATTTATTTATAAACCCAGACTTGATATGTGGCCAGCACAGGGAGCTATGCAGACCACAGCAGTGCATTCATCAATTTCCCGAACTAGATATCTCTCCAGCACAGGGAGATATGCAGAACACAGGGGTGCATTGATATATAAACCAGGACTAGATATCTGTCCAGCACGGGGAGCTATGCAGAATAGAGCAGTGCATTGATCTATAAACCCGGATTAGATATATGTCCAGCACCGGGAGCTGTGCAGACCGCAGCAGTGAATTGATCGAAAAACACAGACTAGATATCTGTCCAGCACTGGAGGGCTATTCAGACCAAAGCAGTGCACTGATGTATAAACGCAGACTAGATATCTGTCCAGCATGGGCAGCTATGCAGAATACAGCAGTGCATTGATCTACAAACATGGTTTAGACATCTCCCCAGCACCGGGAGCTATGCAGACCACAGCAGTGCATGATCTATAAACCCGGATTAAGTATCTGTCCAGCACCGGGAGCTGTGCAGTGCACAGCAGTGCACTGAACAAGAGACACAGACTAGACATCTGTCCGGCAATGTGAACTGTGCTGACCACAGCAGGGCATTGATGTATAAACCTGGATTCGATATCTGTCCAGCACGTGGAGCTATGCAGACAACAGCAGTGCATTGATCTATAAACCCGGATTATATATCTGTCCAGCACCCCGAGCTATTCCAACCACAGAAGTGCATTGATCTATAAACCCATCTATCAGTCAGGCACCAGGGACAGTGCAGACCACAGCAGTGCATTGATGTGTTAAACAAGATTCGATATCTGTCCAGCACGGGGTGCTACGCAGAACACAGCAGTGAATTGATCTAAAAACCCAAATTAGATATCTGTTCAGCACGGGGTGCTACGCAGAACACAGCAGTGAATTGAGCTAAAAACCCAAATTAGATATCTGTTCAGCACCGGGAGTGTGCAGATCACAGCAGTGCACTGATCTATAAATATGGAATAGATATCTGTTCTGTATAGGAGCTGTGCAGACCACAGCAGTTCATTGATCTACAAACCCGGATTAGATAACTGTCCAGCACCGGGAGCTCTGCCGACCACAGCAGTCTATTGATCTATAAACCCGATCGAGATATCTGGCCAGCAGGTAGCACTGTCCAGACCACAGCAGTTCGTTGATCCATAAACCCAGATTAGATATTTGTCCAGCACGGGGAATTGTGCAGACCACAGCAGTACATTGAAGTATAAACACGTATAAGATATCTGTCCAGCAAGTGTTGCTGTGGAGATCACAGCAGTTCATTGATCTATAAACATGGACTAGATATCTGTCCAGCAACGGGAGCTGTGAGGACCGCAGCAGTGCATTGACCAAAAACCCGGATGAGATATCTGATCAGCACGGGTAAGAATACAGAACACAGCTGTGCATCGATCTGTAAACCTGGACGGGTTACCTATCCAGCACCGGGAGCTATGCAGACCACAGCAGTGCACTCATCTATAAATCCGGACGAGATATCTGTCCAGCACCGGGAGTTGTGCAGATTACAGCAGTGCATTGATCTATAAACCCACGCTAGATATCTGTCCAGGACGGGGAGCTGTGCAAACGGCAGCAGTGCATTAATATATGAACTCGGATTAGATATCAGTCCAGCACCGGGAGCTATGCAGAACACAGCAGTGCATTGATCTATAAACCCGGACTAGATATGCATCAAGCACGGGAAGCTGTGCAGACCAAAGCAGTGCATTGCTCAATAAACCCGGGTTAGATATCTGTCCAGCACCGGGAGCTATGCAGAACACAGGGGTTTATTGATCTATAAATCCGGAATAGAAAGCTATCCTGCACCAGGAGCTGTGCAGATCGCAGCAGTGCATTGATCTATAGACCTACACTCAATATCTGTCCAGCACCGGGAGCTGTGCAAACGGCAGCAGTGCATTGTTCTATAAACTCGGATTAGATATCAGTCCAGCACTGGGAGCTCTGCAGAACACAGCAGGGCATTGATTTATCATGCTTAACTTGATATCTGGCCAACACGCGGAGCTATGCATGCCACAGCAGTGCATTGATCTATAAATCCGGACGAGATATCGGTCTAGCATGGAGAGCTGTGCAGACCGCAGCAGTGCATTGATGTATAAACCATGATTAGATACCTGCCTAGCAGTGCGAGCTATGGAGACCAAAGCAGAGCATTGATCTATTAACCCAGACTAGATATCCGTCCAGCAAGGGGAGCTGTGCAGACCACAGCAGTGCATTGACATAAAAACCCGCTTTAGATATGTGTCGAGCACAGGGAGCTTTGCAGGACATCGCAGTTCATTGATCTCCAAATCCAGACTAGATGTCTGCCCAGCACGGGGAACTATGCTTAACAAACCAAGGGATTGATCTGTTAAACCAGACTAGATATCTGTCCAGCACTGGGGACTATTCAGACCACAGCAGTGCTATGATCAATTAACCAGTAATAGAAATCGATCCAGCACCGGAAGTAGTGCAGATTGCAGCAGAGCATTAATCTATTAATCCACACTAGATATCTGTCCAGCAAAAGGAGCTGTGAGGACCGCAGCAGTGCATTGACCAAAAACCCGGATTAGATATCTTATCAGCACGGGTAAGAATGCAGAACACAGCAGTGCATCGATCTGTAAACCCGGACGAGTTACCTATCCAGCACCGGGAGCTATGCAGACCACAGCAGTGCACTCATCTATAAATCCGGACGAGATAAAAAGTCCCACACCGGGAACTGTACAGAACGCAGCAGTGCATTGATGTATAAACCCAGATTGGATATCTGTCCAGCACCGGGAGCTATGCAGACCACAGCAGCGCATTGAACTATAAACCCGGGTTAGACAGCTGGTCAGCAGCGGGAACTATGCAGACCACAGCAGGGCATTGATTTATAAACTCGGACTAGATATCTGATCAGTATGGGCAGCTTTGCAGACCACAGGAATGCATTGATCTCATAACACAGACGAGATATTTGTCCAGCACGTGGAGCTGAGCAGAACACAGCAGTGCTTTAATCTATTAACCCGAATTAGATATCTGTCCAGCAACCGGGAGCTTTGCAGATCACAGAAAGGAATTGATCAATAAACCAGGACTAATTATCTGTCCAGCACGGGGAGCTATGCAGAACACAGCAGTGCATTCAACTATAAACCGGGATTAGATATGTGTCCTGCAGTGCAGTGATCTCTCAACCCGGAGTAGATTTCTATACAGCACCAAGAGCAATGCAGATCACAGCAGTGCATTGATATATAAACCCTGACTAGATATCTGTCCAGCACGGGGAGCCGTGCGGACCACAGCAGGGCATTGATCCATAAACCCGGATTAGATACCTGCCCAGCACAGGGAGCTAAGCAGAACACAGTAGTTAATTGATCCATAAACCCGGAATAGATATCTGTCCAGGGGAAAGTGAGGACTGCACATGTTGGAGATCACATTTGAACATGAGTTGCTGGAAAAGCGCAGCAGGTCAGGCAGCATCCAAGGAGAAGGAGAATCGACGTTTCAGGCATGAATCCTTCTTCAGCAATGAGTACAAGGTGTCCAAAAACCCGCATCAACCAAACCGCCACTCCCGGCACCTTCCCCTGCAACTGCAAGAAATGCAAAACTTGCACCCAAACCTCCCCCCTTACTTCCCTCCAAGGCCCCAAGGGATCCTTCCATATCCACCACAAATTCACCTGCACCTCCACACACATCATTTACTGCATCCGCTGCACCCGATGTGGCCTCCTCTATGTTGGGGAGACAGGCCGCCTACTTGCGGAATGTTTCGGAGAACACCTCTGGTACACCCAGACCAACCAACCCAACCATTCCGTGGCTCAACACTTCAACTCCCCCTCCCACTCCACCAAGGGCATGCAAGTCCTTTGATTCCTCCATCGCCAGACCATAGCAACACGACGGTTGGAGTAAGAGCACCTCATCTTCAACCAAGGAACCCTCCAACCACAAGGGATGAACTCAGATTTCTCCAGTTTCCTCATTTCCCCTCCCACCACCTTGTCTCAGTCTCAACCTTCGAACTCAGCACCACCTTCCTCATCTGCAGTCTTCTTCCTGACCTCTCCGCCCCCACCCCCAAACCGGCTTATCACCCTCACCTTACCCTCCTTCCACCTATCACATTTCCAACGCCCCTCCCCCAAGACCCTCCTCCCTACCTTTTACCTTAGCCTGCTGGACACACTTAACTCATTGCTGTGGAAGGACTCATGCCCGAAAAGTCGATTCGCCTGCTCCTTGGATGACCTGCTGCGCTAGATATCTGTCCAGCACAGAGAGCTATGCAGAACACAGCAGTGCATTTATCTATGAACCCGGACTAGATATCTGTCCAGCACCGGGAGCTATGCAGATAACAGCAGTGCATTGATCTATAAACCCAGACTAGATATCTGTCCAGCACGGGGAACTTTGCAGACCACAGCAGTGCATTGATCTATAAAACCGGATAAGATATCTGTCCAGCACGGGGAGCTGTGCAGACCACAGCAGTGCATTGATCTATAAACCCGGACTAGATATCTGTCCAGCACGGGGAGCTGTGCAGACCACAGCAGTGTATTGGTCTATAAACACAGACGAGATATCTATCCATCACCGGGGGCTGTACAGACCGCAGCAGTACATTGGTCTCTAAACCCGGAATGGATATCTGTCCAGCACGGTGAGTGACACAGTCCACAGCAGTGCATTGATCTATAAAACCGATCTTTAAACCGGGAGCAATTACACTCCCAGCGTGTACAGCTGTGTATCCCACCCCAGTGCATTGATCTGTAAACCAGGAACAGTAACCCTCCCAGCATGTAGGACAGTGTACCCCAAACCAATGCATTGATATGTAAACCAGGAACAGTTACCCTCCCTGCATGTGGGACTGTGTACAATACCCCAGTGAATTGCTCAGTAACATTGTGTTAGATCACTGTCCAGCGCGAGGAAACTTGCAGCCCATGCTGGAAGTGACAGGATGTTCAGCTCCCATCCATTTACAGCTCCATATCTCCACTGTGCCACGACAAGGGGGTGCTGTGGGTGTGAAACACATGCCAGAGAATGATGGCGCGTGAATCAGTTTAAGTGTCATCACATGGGAGGAGTTTGGAGTATAGACAGAAAGGTGGAGATTGAGAGACAGTGTCATGGAAGGATGTATTTCCAGGTTTCAGAATGCTGAAATTAAGATAGTTCAATGACATCAAGTAACATGAGCCAGTATTCATTAAATGTTGCCAAGAGATTGTCTGCACGAGGTTGAGTTAGTTTCCTGGTGCTGTCTTATCGAACTCACCTCATTAACTGTCGACCCCACCCCATGGTGTCCCTCTCATTCAATACAATCCAGATTCTCCCACCCATCATGGCTGGAGGTGCTCACTATCGCCCGGTTACCCCTGCATATTCCGTGATCCCTGGCACCGGGTCCATCTTTAAAAGGCCAATGAGCATGCGGTTGAGCTTTCTCAGTGTGCAGCTGCACTGCACAATTTACCCCGAGCATAGCTGAGAAGGGGCAATTCTACCACACTTTGTCGACAGGGGCACGGAGGTCCTGGTGGATAGGCTCGTACAGAGGAGGGCAATTCTCTTCCCTGGGGAGGGGTCACACCACCAGACCCACCGAGCATGATCGGAGTTCACCACCCAGCTCAGTGCAGGGTCTGCGGTCTGAAGAAATGTCCAGCAACACAGGACAAGCATCAATAACCTTCCCTGCTCTGTCAGGATAAGGGTCACCGTGTTCTCTATGCTCCCCCACACTCACTGTATATCTAGTTTTGCACCTACACCCGAACAAGGCTCATGCTCCACGACTCGCACTGCAGCGCCTTCCCTCTCTCTCTCTCCACTATTCTGCTCGCCACCGCTCCCCAACACACACTAAAAATACTGCATGAATACAACACTGTGGACTGACTCCGTCAGGACCCCTCACCACATCTCCCGACACGCCCACCTACACCAGCACCAGCAGCAGGTCCACCCACTCCCACCCACACTCTTTCCCTCCCTCCCCTTCTCACATTCCAGGTGAAACAGCCTGGAGTAGGAGAGAAAGGGAGAAACCGGATGGCGGGGTGCCCGATATGCGTTCCCTCACCCCCCCCCCCACTCCCCCTGCCATGTGGTGAGGACACTGGAATGTGCCAGAGAGGACCAGGGCAACTCGTGCAGAGATTCCGAATTATTCACGTCCCACAAACCTAGTAAGGGGCAAAGTTCACTGGAAGACAATTCTCACTATAAACCCACTGGCAGTTCCGTTTCCCCCCGGCACAACTTAGAAGCCGTGGCCCTGATGCCATCTCCCTTTTATGGCGACCTGGGCAGGAGGATTGTCTCACAGCACATCTACTCCCAGGAAGCGAGCACGGAGGCTCCCTCCTGCACCCCCTCCTGTAAACAGCCGAGATCCTGAAACTAATCTGAAATATTTATTGCTCTCCCCACTTGTCCTAACATCTTCAATAATCTGTGCTCATTCACAGCCACGGGCCTTCTGCTCCTGCACCCGCTTTATCACGGTGTGACCTGTTTTATAATGTCTTCCAATGTCCTTCCTTCCTAAGTACATCATCTCACACTGTTCTACATTGATTCCCATCTCCCATAAACCGGAACACTACACCAACAGGTCACTGACCTCTTAGAGTTCCACACTGTTCTCCAGAAACATTGTAATGCTTCCAGTTTTGGTATCATCAATAAACATTGAGTTGAAGCTGGCGGTGTTGGAATGGGGTGTACTTAGTTAAAAACCTTGTATTGTGCGATTGTTAACTTTGTACACTTTGAGATTGTCGCAGGGACACAGGCGCAAGGAACAACTGAAATCCTGCCACACTCACTCGTGTGAGCAAGTTAATACTTACACCATCGCACAGAGTGAGTCAAATAATGACATTCTGTCAACGGAGTAACAGAATGTCTACCGCACACCAGACAGAGTGAATGAGGTTCTGATGAAGCACAGACCAAGCAGAATCCTGGTAGGCTCTCATCATCTGCATATCATCAGGGTATTTGTGTGAAATTGTGAGTCTGTGTTGGGTCGTTCCGACAGTCTATGCTGTTTAAACTGATGCAATATCACCCTCTGCTGGCATCCCCATGCCACTGCATTGTCATTGGCAGGGGGTGAAAACCAAAAGGTATTCATTGAGCGGTGGGAGGAGGCAGCAGCTCACAGCACCATCCAAATTGATGAATTGACCAAAATGTCTTTTAAACTTTGTTACTATGCCCGCTCCCAACACTTCCACAGGAAGATCATTCCACACACAAACCACCCTCCGTGTAAAAAAGGTATTTTTCATGCCTTTTGAAAACATTTCTTCTCTCATTATAAAATATCACCGTCGTCTTGAATACCCCATCCTATTTCAAAGAGAATAGCCAATCAACTTATCTACACCTCTCATGATTTTATAAACTCTATGACCCCTCAAACTTCTTCTGTCCAGTGAAGCACGTACCAGCCTAACAAGTCGACTTTTATAACTGAACCCCTCTGTTCCTCGCAATATCCTGGTAAATCTCTTCTGAACCCTCTACACCTCAACAATATACTCCCTATCACAGGGTAAGCAGAACTGGACACAGTATTGCAGAAGAGTACCATTATTTAAGAAAGATGATAAGGCCTAGCCTGCGGACTAGAAACTGGTGACTCTGAAGTCAGTGGTGGACAATTTGTTGGAGGGAGTCCTGAGCGACAGGATATGCATGCATTTGGAAAGGCAAAGACTGATTCAGGATAGTCAACATGGCTTTGTGCCAGGGAAATCATGTCTCTAGAACTTATTTGAGCTTTTTGAAGAAGTAAAAAAGAGGATTGATAAGGGCAGAGCAATGAACATGATCTGAATGGACTTCACGAAGGCGTTCGACAATGTTCCCCATGGGAGTGTGATTAGCAAGATTAGATCGCATGGATACAGAACTGGCACGAAGGTAAAAGACAGAGGGTGGTGGTGGAGGGTTGTTTTTCAGAATGGAGGCCTGTAACCTGTGGAGTGTCACAAGGATCGGTGCTGGGTCTGCTCCGTTTTGTCATTTATATAAATGATTTGGATATGAACATGGTAGGTATTGTTAGTACGTTTGCAGACGACACCAAAATTGGATGTGGAATGAACAGCGAAGAAGGTTACCTCAGATGACGACGAGATATTGTTCAGCTGATCCAATGGGCTGAGGAGTGGTAGATGGAGTTTAATTTAGATAAATGTGAGGTGCTACATTTTGAGAAAGCAATTTGCGGCAGGACTTATGCACTTAATACTGAAAATGTGTTGCTGGAAAAGCGCAGCAGATCAGGCAGCATCCAAGGAACGGGAGAATCGACGTTTTGGGCATATTCCTGAAGAATGGCTTAGGACGGAAACGTCGATTCTCCTGTTCCTTGGATGCTGCCTTACCTGCTGTGCTTTTCCTGCAACACATTTTCAGCTCTGATCTCCAGCATCTGCAGTCCTCACTTTCTTCTTATACACTCAATGGTAAGATCCTAGGGCCTGTTGCTGAACAAAGAGACCTTGGAGTGCAGGTTCATAGCTCCTTCAAAGTGTAGTCGCAGGTAGATAGGATAGTGAAGAAGGCGTTTGGTATGCTTTCTTTCATTTTTCGCAGTATTGTGTACAGGAGTTGGATGGTCATGTTGCAGCTGTACAGAACGTTGGTTAGACCACTGTTGGAATATTGAGTACAATTCTGGTCTCCTTCTTATCGGAAGGATGTTGTGAAACTTGAAAGGGTTCAGAAAAGATTTACAAGGATGTTGTCAGGGGTGCAGAATTTGAGCTGTGGGGAGAGGCTGAATAATCTGGAAGTGTTTTCTTTGAGCGTCGAATTCTGAAGGGGTGAACTCATAGAGGTTTACAAAATTATGGGGGACATGGATAGGGTAAAGAGACAAAGTCTGTTCCTTGGATTGGGAGAGCCCAGAACTAGTGGGCATTGGTTTAGGGTGAGAAGTAAACGATATAAAGGTGACGTAAGGGGCAACGTTTTCACGCAAAGGTGGGGTACGTGTATGGAATGAGCTGCCAGAGGAAATGGTGGAGGCTGGTACAATTGCAACATTTAAAAGGCACCTAGAAGGGTATATGAATATGAAATGTTCAGAGGGATATGGGCAAAGTGCTCGTAAATGGGACAAGATTAGGTTGTGTTATCTCTTCTGCATGAACGAGTTGGATGAAAGGGTCTGTTTCCCTGCTGTACATCTCTGTGACTCGATGACTCTAAGAGCCCTCGCCAACGTTCTGTACAACCTTAACATAACGTCCCAACTTCTATTCCCAAAGCTCTCATCAATGAAGATAAGTGTGGTAAATGTCTTCATGATCACCTTCTCTATATTTGATGCAAACTTGAGAAAAACATACCTGAAAGCCCGAGTCTCTTTGTTCCACAACACTGTCAAATATATACTTTTAATTCCATATATCTTCCGCTTGTTCGTTGAACCAATATGCAATAACTTGCATTTACTAAATTTATAATTCATCTGTCACTCCTGAGTCCAGTGAGTGATATTACCACCCCTTTTCCCCTCCCCGTTCTGTTGTAGAGACCCTCCCCCTCTTAGGGAGGCCTACGATATCTGGCCTTAATTTTCACAAAGCCCCTGAGTTTTGCTTACATTGTGTAGGCAGGAGGGAAGGTCTGGATTCATGTCCTGCCTGTCACAGTGGTGTGTCACAGTATGTCAGTACAGGCTGATGAACAAAACCATAGGAGAATCATGTTGCAGATTTAGGGGCTATTGCTGAGTGTCGGAGGTGTCCCTACTTCTGAGCTCAATAGTCTAGATTCAAACCCTAAATAGATTAGATTACATACAGTGTGGAAACAGGCCCTTCGGCCCAACAAGTCCACACCAACCCGCCGAAGAGCAACTCACCCATTCCCCAGCATTTACCCCTTTACCTAACACTATGGGCAATTTAGCATGACCAATTCACCTAACCTGCATATCTTTGTACTGTGGGAGGAAACCAGAGCACCTGGAGGAAACCCACGCAGACACGTGGAGAACGTGCAAACTCCACACAGTCAGTCGCCTGAGGTGGGAATTGAACCCGGGTCTCTGGCGCTGTGCTAACCACTGTGCCACCGTGCCGCCCGATGCTTCATTATATGTCTGAATGCATTGATTAAATTGATTTCATAATTGTAACTTGATGGAGAAGGGAGAGGTTTTCAGTATTGAATGTCAGAACTTAGTCCCAGAATGACTGAAAGCTAGTCGTGATGACTGGAGTCACATTTGAAGTTTCGAGACGTTTATAAAAGCATGAGGGTCACGGACATGTTGAATAGTCAAAGTATTTTCCTCAGAGTAAGGGAGAGTCCAAAACTAAAGGGTACAGGTTTAGGGTGAGACAGGACAAGTTTGAAATGGAACATAAGGAGTAATTTTTCACACAGAGGGTGGTGACTGTATGGAATGAGCTGCCAAAGGAAATGGTGGACGTTGGTGCAATTACAATTTTTAAAAGTAATCTGGATGGGGATAGCAAAATGAAGGGTTTAGAAGGTTATGGGCCAATTGTTCCAAATGAGCATAAATGAATTCAGGACATCTGATTGATACGAAGAGTTGGACCAGGTTATCTCTTTCCGTGCTGTACATCTCTATGATTCTATGATCCAATTGATCGAGATGTATTTGTAATCGTATATAGCCTTCTTCACACTCCATTCTACAGCTAATCTTGGTGTCATCCATAAACTTGCTAACAATGCCTTCTAAAATTCTCATCTACAATATTGATATAAACGACAACAAAAAGTGGATCCAGCACCCGCCCCTTTATGACATCCCTGGTCACCGGGCTCCAGTCCAAAAGATAGCACTCCTCGAATCCCCTCTGTCTCCAGCCATTAACCAGAAATACACATACATTCGGACGCAGTGTTCTGTCTTTAAAACATTTTGATAAATAAGAAGATTAAGGTTAAAATGTGAAGGCAGGAGAATTGTGTTGGGAAAGCTGTCAGCCATGATCGAACAGTAGATCAGACTTGATGGGTCAAAGGCCCGAGTTCTGCTCCAATTTTGCATGCTCTTTGATTTACACTATCGGAAATGTCTACCCAGGAGTGCAGTGAAGGCTGAGTCTGACAAATACTTCACGAACCAGAATCAATGGGAATGTGGGATCGGTTTGGGGGCAAAATAGTCCATGTCTGTTCCTATTTGATGTGCCTTTTTTTCTCAAAAGAGGAGGTGACTTGATGTGAGGTGAACATAATTTAAAGTTCAGGGACCCCATTTAAAACTCAGATAAGGATCTTCCTTTCTCCTTAGTGTTGTATTGACTGTGGTGTTCTCATCCCCAGGGAAAAGGGAAGATTGAGTCATTAAAGATATTCAAGGGTGAACTTGACTGATCATTGATAAATAGGAGAATCAATGTTACAGGAAAGGAATGTTCATCCACAAACAGACCAGCCACCATGTTTCTAAATTTAGCAGCAGGCTAGAGGAGCCGATGGCCAACAGATGCTCCAAACCATTTGGTGTTCTCTCAATTCACCCCTCGATGCTGTTGCAGAAGAAAAGTAAGTTCGCACTCTGCCACTCAGAATTTCTGCAATGTGCCAGGTGAAGCTTATTCTGCTTCTCTAAGGAGTTACACAGGAATAGAGTGAGGTATTCAGTCACAGAATCATACAGATATACAGCAGAGGAGCAGACCCTTCGATCTAACTCATCCATGCCATCCAAAATTCTGAAGACATTCTAGTCTCTTTTGCCAGTATCGGCACCATGCCCCTCAAAATCTTTCCTTTCCATACACTTATCTAGTTGCCTTTTAACTGTTGTAATTGTGTCAACCTCCACCACTTCCTTGGGAGGCTCATTCCATACACGCACCACCCTCTGGGCGAAAAAGTTTCCCTGAGGTCCCTTTTAAGTCGTTACCCTATACGATAAAACTACATACTCTAGATTTGGTCTCCCCCACCCTGGGGAAAATGCCTTGCCTATTTAACCTATCCATGCCACTCAGAATTTTTTAAACCTCTCAAGGTCACCCCTCCACGTTTATATTAAAGAGTAGTAAATGTGGCATTTTTTTCCACAGAGCACAAACAGCCAAAAATGAAATTAATGATCAAGAATATCTGTATTGGAGACGTTGTTAAAATGAGACATGTTAATCATGCCAGTAAGAAATCTCCCCTCCCCCTCAATACATGTCTGGGGGAATTTGAGTATCTGATTGAGAGAGCAGACCAGATTAATTGCTCCATCAGAAAGGTAGCATATTTGACTGTGCAGAATTTGACTCGAATGTTTGTCTATATTTTGTACTATTTTTTTAAATTCTCAGGGGTCAGGATCATTGACTGTGCGACCTCAACCTGTTGATCAGACAAACGAATGGCCCTAATGGAGTATTGCTGAGCTCACAAACACCGTGACAAGCGGCAATACTGCGCAGGAGGAGTCCATACAACCTTTCTAGGCTGTTTTACAAAACAGGGGATCTCTAGTTAGCTAATTGGAAATATAGAGTCGAGGCAATTACTTATTTTCAGGCTGGAAAGCTGTAAGTATTGGAATTCCTCAGGAATCAGTGTGAGGTCATCAACAGTTTACAATCTAGACTAAAAATTTCATTGAAGGGGTTTAATGTATCTGAACTCAGTTTCTTCATACACCAGGATAGTCATTCAATAAGATGACGAGAGGAGATAGAGCGTCTGCAATGTGATACAGACAAGGGAGTGGAGTGAGTAATACTTCAGCAAATAAGCAGTACAATGTGCGCGATGCATTGTTTTTGTTTTGGGGAAAGATAAAACAAGAGTAAACTCGTTGAATGAAGAGAGAATACATAACTCGGTCGTACAGAGGAGTTTGCCTGTCCTGGTACATGACTCACATCAAGTCAGTCTGAAAGTGCACCAAGTGATTTGGAAGGTGAATGGAATTTTATTTTTTGCCAGGAGTATAACGTATGATTTTAAGCATGTTTTACCGCATCTTCACGTGCCATTGCAGAGACCACATCTGAAGTCATGATGTTATGAATGAGTGACAAATTAGATCTGAGAATGAGAGATGTTCTTATTGATCATTTAAGATCTTAAGTAGATTGTAACTGGTGAATACTTAATGGATATTTCATCTTATATAGGAGAATAGACGTCGGGAAGTAATGTAAGAATGAGATGCATTTATTTTAACACAGATATTGGGAAGATATTAAACATTGTATTATAAAATTACATGGACAACTATAAACTTATCTTCAAATTAAGTGGGAACATGTGTTATGAAGGAAATGAACCTGTGTCTGCCAGCAGTAACGATGCACCTATATGGAGCAGGGAGTATGACACAGTACAGTTCAGAGAATGTACAAGGAGACCTCACGTGGTCTAGTTTGGGGTCTGATAAAATTCTTGTATGATTAAACTCAAAGAGGAAGAAACTGCAACCTTCCTGAGAAGGAAATTTCTCTCTTTCCTTGTTTCCCATCATAATAATGTGTGAGAGCTAAAAACAAACATAGTGGTCTGTATCACTCATGGAGGATTCATGATGAGGATACATTGGAATCTCCCACTGCCTGCAGCAAAGCGAATTCAAACAAATCCTACCGGATAAATGTTGTGAAACTTGAAAGGGCTCAGAAAAGATTTTCAAGGATGTTGCCAGGGTTGGAGGATTTGAGCTATAGGGAGAGGCTGAAACGGCTGGGTTTGTTTTTCCTGGAGCGTCAGAGGCTGAGGGGTGACCTTATATAGATTTACAAAATTTTGTGGGGCATGGATAGGCAAATTCGTTTCGCTGGGGTCGGGGATCCTATAACTACAGGGCATAGGTTTAAGGTGAGAGTTGAAAGATATAAAAGAGATCTAAGGGGCAACGTTTTCACACAGAGGGTGGTACGTGTATGGAATGAGCTGCCACAGGAAGTGGTGCAGGCTGGTACAATTGCAACATTCAAGAGACATTTGGATGGGTATATGTATAGGAAGGGTTTGGAGGGATACGGGCCGGGTGCTAACAGGTTGGACTAGATTGGGTTGGGATATGTGGTCGGCATGGACGGCTTGAACCGAAAGGTCTGTTTCCATGCTGTACATTTCTATTACTCGATGACTCTAAATCCCATTAGATCCATTCCCAACAGCTTGTTTGAGCAGGATAACTTCAACAACTGAATAATATTTAGAACAATTTCATTTTCTTTTCCCTTTTGTCGTGAGCTCAACTAATATTTGGTAAACATTCTTTCAAGGTTGCATTCTGCAGACAGTGTGTTTTTCAGTTTGTCATCAAACATGTGCAGACGTGTTTTTGTGTATGTGTGCGTGTACGCAACAATATTTTGAGAAAGGGAAATATTTATAACCATATTTTCTATATCCAAGAATCCACCAAATCTTGAGTAACTTTGTTTCGGTCACAAACTTGTTATTTTAGGAACCTGCCCAGTCTGTGACGTCTATGACCTCCAAGCTCACCAACCAAATTACGTTTAAAATTTTCTATGACCAGTGGAGGAGTGGAACTTGAACAAGAAACCGTGGTCCGAAAAGCCAGAGAACTATAAACCAATGAGACGATGCCAGTGATGGGTTTGTTATTGGAGGATTTTCTGAGGGACATGATTTACATGTATTTGGTAAAGCAAGAACTAATTAGCGATTGTCATCATTGCTTAGTGCATGGGAAATTGTGGCTCATTAACTTGAGTTTTTTGAAGAGTTGACAATGAAGATTGATGACAACATTGTGGTAGATATTGTCTATATAGACTTCAGCTAAGCCCTCAACAAGGTTCTGCTTTGTAGACAAATTATTATGGTTAGGTCATATGGGTTCCAGTGAAGCTAACCAATTGAATACAAATTAACTTGAAGGTAGAGGACAGAGGGTGGTGGTGAGAGATTACTTTTGAGACTAAGGGCTTGTGACCAGTGGTGTGCCACAGGATTGGTGCTGGGTCCACTCTTTTTCATCATTTAAATAAACGATTTATATGTGAACGTATGAGCTTTAGTTAATAAGCTTGCAGATGACATCACAATAAGATGTGTAGTGTACAGTGATGTCGGTTCCCTCAGATTACACCGAAATGTTGATCAGATGGACAATGGGCCAAGGAGTGGTAGATGGAGTTTAATTTAGATAAATGTAATATAATGCAGGTTGGTGAGGCAAATCAGGGTTGGACTTATAAAATTAATCATCGTGCCCTTGAGAGTGTTGCCGAACAAAGAGATCCCGAGGTGCAGTTGCATGTATCCTTGAAAGTGGATTCACAGGTAGACAAGATAATGAAGAACACGTCTGGCATACTTGTCTTCATCGGTAACAACATTCAGTGTAAGAGATGGGATGTCATGTTGCAGCTTAACAGGATATTGGTAAGGGCACTTTAGAATATCACGTATAATTTGGTTCTCTGCGCTAAAGGAAGGATATTGCGGCTCCATGGCTCAGTGGTTAATACTGCTGCCTCACAGCGCCAGGGACCCAGCTTTGATTCCTGCCTTTGGCAACTGACTGTGTGGAGCTTGGATGTTCTCCCGTATCTGCGTGGGCTTCCTCCGGGTGCTCCGGTTACTTCCAAAAACGTGTAGGTCTGGTGAATTAGTCATGCCAACTTGCCCAAAGTCAGGGAAGCATGTGGGGAATGGGTCTGATTGCGTTACTCTTCTGAGGGTCGTTATGGACTTGTTTTCTGCCAAAGGGCCTCTTTCTATACTGCAGATAATCCAATCTAATCTAAACTTTCGCGGTTGCAGAAAAGCTTTCCAAGGATGTTGCAGGTTTGGAGGGTTTGAACTATCGGGACAGGCTAAATAGACATGACCTTCTTTCCTCAGAGTGTCCGAGGCTGACTAGGAACAGGTATACTAAATCATGAGGACATGAATAGGGTGAATAATCAAGGTCTTTTTCGCAGGATAGGGGAGCCAAAAACTAGAGTATACAGGTGAGGCTTGAGGTGAGAGGGGAGAAGTTTGAAAGAGACTGAGGTGAAAAGTGTTCACACAGAGGATGATACCTGTACAGACCGACCTGTCAGAGGAAGTGATGGAGGCTGATACAATTCTACAGGCCTAAGACGTCCGAATGTTCATATTAGTAGGAAGGATTTAAAGAGATAGGGGCTAAATGTTGGTAAATGGGACGAGATCAGATTGGGATGTCTCGTCACCGGAGAGAGGTCGGATTAAAGCAACTGTTTCCGTGCTGTATGATTATTTGACTTGATAACAGGGATAAGGAAAAAAAAATAAAAAGACTTTTTGAGTGGGATTTCTCTTCTGCGCAAGTTTATTATGCTTCTCTGTTTACAGTGATTCAAAGCTGAGCTAGGTAACTATATGAAAGAGAAGCGAGTCGTGGATAATGGGATACAGACAGGAAAGTGGGGCTGAGAACACAGCCTGATCAACCACAATCTTACGGCATGGTGGGGAAGGCTGAAAGTCTCTAATGACCTACTCCTGCTCCACAGTCGCATTTTCCTGGGTTCCGTTCAGCCCCTCAAACCTGCTAGGCAGGAGCAGTTGGAGGCTACTTACTGCTATAACTGGTGCACAGGAAAAAAAGTGATCATTCAGTCCCTCAAGTCTGTCCCACACGGTTTGAGGTGAATTGGAAAATGTAATTGGAAAGCCCAGGTTGGGTATGAAAGAGGCCCCTCATCTCTATTTACAGAGTTCCCTCTCTGCAACTTGAGCTTCATTTGTTGGTCATGTTGTAGACCCAGATTCACTGAGAATACAGACCCCATACCTCACCAGGAGATTGATCAGAATGTCCTCTGATCTCCCTGACTGCAACATTCAATAACAGACCTTCCAAGAAAATAACACCCACTAACTTTCCAGTAACACAATGTGAGAATATCAGAAACAGGAGCAGGTCGTTCCCTTCCCCAACCCCCTGCTCCAAGCCCGCCTTGCCATTCATGAATATCATGTCTGATCTGTTTTGGTCCCAAATCCTCTTGAATGCTCGATTCTTCACAGCCCTCACCTCTCTGGCAGTTCAAAATTTCTCTATGTCCTTTTTAAATATTTTCAGTGATCTAGTTCCCAAACTCTGTGTAATACAGAATCCCTGACATTCACTACCCTCTGTTTGAGGCAAAACCTCCTTTCTCCGAAACCATGACCTCTTCTTATAAGGAAACGAGGTGAACACAAGGGGTCAGATGACAGGCACTGGCCCTGATATCAAGGCAATATTTAACCAAGGATAGCATCAAGGAACCTGCACAAAATTGTACTGAATGAGAATCAATATAAACTGCCCTTTGGTTCGAGTAATTTGAAACACAGAACAAGATGTTTGTGGTCTCTGGTCGATAATCCTCACAGTCCCATGGCATCTCTTCAGGAGATCCTGAGCTTAGCTTTCCTCACCATAACCATCTTCAGCTCCTTCAGCAATGCCTTTCCCTATCATAAGGTCAGAAGTGGGGAATGGTCTCTGAAGATCACACAAGGGCCAGAACAATGTGTCAGCCCTCAGCTTCTGAACCATTCTGTCTGCCCATATGCTGCAAAACCTGGACAGCAGTCAGGCCTGTGCTGTTAGAATCTCGGTAACATTCATGTAACAGTACTGCTAGACACTGCAAATTCGTGAAAGGAGTAGCTCAGTCAGCATCTCAAACTCACTTTACAAGAATATGAAAAAGCCATTCAGCCCATCAATACTATTGCACAGGAAGAGGGATAGCCCATTCAATCCCTGCAGCTTATCACACAGGAAGAGAAGGAATGCAGTGTTATAGACCAGAGCAGAGCACTTCAAAACATTTTAGGGCAGTATCCTACATCCAAACATTTTCTTATTCTAAAGGCAAATGTGACGTAACTGGTCTAGGTGTAATGTGACCAGTCAAACTACTCAATGTTATCCAAAACATTTTATGTAAACACCGTAATTAAAATATAATCAAAGAAAGAGGAATTTAAAATAACTTAACATGATTGGAATAATTAACCGATTAATAAATCCAGTACCTATTACTAACTAATTGCACCGATCGAGTAAAATCCTAGAAACAGAACCGCTTGGCAAAAAGGCACATTCAGACGCAGATTCTCACATACAGTGGTCCAGTGCCGGAGGTAAACAAAAAATCCAGAGAAAATTCAGAGAGAGTAGCAGCCAGGAGACATTTACTGAAGCTTCCAACTCTTTTGACATCCCAAGAGCTTCTGACACTACTGCGAAACTAAAACACAGATATCCTAATTTGAGAGCTGGCCACCCCCATTCAGGCTGCATTAATATATACCCAAGGCCTCTCCAGCTGTTTACTCAAGTGGTCTTAACTAACCAGCTCACCAACTCTTAACAAAAACTCGGACAAAGTGACCTCTTAAAGCTACAGGTTCATCACATGAGGCAGCACTTCGAGCTGTTAAACAGGAACCACTTTTACCCAATCAGGCCCTTGGCCCATACCAATCATTTGAGGAAGAAACCATTCATCTGCTCAAGTCATTTACAAAAGAGACAGGAGGAGGCCATTCAACCCCTTGAGTCACTGACACAGGAACAGGAGGAGGCCATTCAGTGCCTTGAGTCAATTACACAGGAACAGAAGGAGGCCATTCAGTCCATTGAGGCAGTTACACAGGAACGGGATGACGTCATTCAGCCCCTTGATTCACTTACACAGGGACAGGAGGAGGCCATCAGTCTGTTGTGTAACTTACACAATGACAGGAGGATGCCATACAGTCCCTTGCATCACTAACACTAGAAAAGGAGGAGGCCATTCAGTCCCTTGCGTCATTTACACAGGAAGAGGAGAAGGTCATTCAGGCCATTGAGTCACTTAAACATGATCAGGCGGAGGTCGTTCAGCCACTTGAGGCAATAACGCAGTCACAGGAGGAGGCTATTCAGCCACTTGAGTCACTTACACAGGAACAGGGGATGGCCATTCAGTTCGTTGAGTAACTAATATAGGTGCAAGAGGAAGCCATTCAGTCTCTTGACTCATTACACCGGAATAGGAGGAGGTCATTCAGCCTGTTGTGTCACTTTTACAAGAACAGGAGGAGGCCATTATGTCCTCAACGCACTTACACGGGAACTGGATGAGGCCATTCCGCCCCTTGCGACTATTACACAGGAGCAAGTGGAGGTCATTCAGCCCCTTGAGACACTAATGCAGGGACAGGATGAGGCCATTCAGCCCTTTGAGTCACATACATTATAAGAGGAGGAGGCAATTCAGCCCCTTTAGTCACTTACACTGGAACAGCAGGAAGCCAGTCAGCCCCTCAACACACTTACAAATGAATAGTAAGAGTCCATTCAGCATCTTGACTTACTTACTTTGGAACAGGAGGGGGCCATTCAGCACCATAGCTCACGAGTACAGGAAGACGAGGAGACCATTCAGCCCCTTGAGACACTTACACAGGAACAGTAGGAGGCCATTTCACCCCTCAACTCACTTACAGACTGGCAGGTGAATGCCATTCAGCGCCATTGTCCCACTTGCACAGGAACAGGAGGATGCCACTTAGTTCCTTTAGTCGCTTACACAGGAACAAGAGGAGTCCATTCAGCCCCTTGAGTCCCTTACAAAGGAACAGGAGGAGTCCATTCAGCCCCTTAAGTCACTGACACAAGAACAGCAGGAGGTTATGCAGCCCCTCGAGTCACTTAAACAGTTAGAATAGGAAGCCATTCAGCACCTTGAGTCACTTTCACAAGAACAGGAAGAAGCCATTCAGAATCTTGAATGACTTACAGAGGGGCAAGTGGAGACCATTCAGCCCCTTGTGTCACTTGAACAGGAACAGGAGGAGGCCATTCAGCCCCTTGTGTCACTTACACAGTAACAGGAGGAGGACATTCACCACCAATGTGCCACTTGCACAGGAACAGGAGACCATTTAGCGCCTCAACTCATTTACAGAAGAGCAGGAGAAGGCCGTTCATCCATTTGACTGACTTACACTGGAACAGGAGGAGTCCATTCTCTCCCGCAATTCACTTGTATAGGAACAGAATGATGTATTTCATGTTCAAATGACAAACAAATGGACAGACGTTGTTGCTCGTTGCTCCATTGCACATGGTACAAAGATGGGTCTTTAACGTGGTTTTCTCGCAGTGAAGATGGAAGATAAACATTTTCTTTGAAGAGTCACGGATGCATCTTCCAACTCCGAGAAGACAGATTCATTTTCTCTATGCAGGTCATAACCTGGTTGGAAATGCTCACTGTTATAGAAAAAAGGTGTTGTGGCTGCTCTTGGGATTTGTGAACAACGTGACATTGACACACCGACTGCACATTAACGCGGCGAGCGCTCGTTAAGAGCCTGTGCCTCTCTCTCAGTCACTGCGGGGTTATACAGCGGCACATAACCGAGGAGGAAAACCCCATTAGTTTGATGAATGCACTCTCGACTTCAAATGTTGTTGATCTTGTTCACGTTGTTCTTGTTTGGGACACACAATCTGAATGCCTAACTCTATCCACGTTTTATTTCATCCTATGACCTGCATATGATTGCTTACTGGGATCTGCCTGTACGGGTTGCAAACAAAGCTTTTCACTATACTTTGGTGCACATTGCAATAAATCAACCAACTCTGGGTAAAGTATAGTATTTCTCAGGCTATCAATTTTTCTTTTGGTAATAAGTGATCGTCGCCAACACTCAAGTTTCAGTGCAACTCTCTCACAGCTCTACAGACTAAACACTCTGTTTCTTCAGTCTCTCCCCATGGTACCACCATCAGTGTCTGTGGTAATGAGATAATTCCTTATAAATGAGTTCAAGTCTGTAAACAGTGCTGAAATATTCTTTCAGGAAGTCTCCACAATTGCAGGAAGTTGGTTTTACTTACGTATTTGAATTATCTTGCAATGAAGGGCAACATAACATTTAATACACCCATTTCTTCAACCTAAGTGTGGATTATTCTGATGAATCCTGATAAAGGAAATGCAGGTCCTTTGAACAACACCGCCCAATATCACACCACTTAGTCAATGCAAAATGAGATGTATTCCATTTGTTTCCCATATCCGATCATTTGTCTGCCTTGCAATTTGCTGTAATTCAAACAGTGTTACATGTGTTACCACATGAGTAACAGCCTTCAGTGCAGCAAAGAGTGCTGCTCTCCATATTGTCTCCAATAACAAATGATCAATCCACTCAATAATTGACTTTCACTCATCTGTTAATAACCATGTCAAATGTATTCTGCAAAATTTAACACACCACTCCCACTGGTTCTCATTTGTTAATGCTTCAACTAAATAAACTCGACACATTTCTCAAAGATGAATTCTCTATCCTCAATCAAATCTGATTCTGCCAAGAAGGGAAGTGATTCCCCAAGTGTCTAGTTATAACATTCCTTACAAAAGATTCAAAGGTTTTCCTAAGCATTGACAAGTTGTCCAAACGTCCGTGATTTTTTTTGTTATTCTTCCCTCTCATATTTTAAATATTTTGGATCACAGAAGCTACTTTCTAATGAGCAGGAAGTAGAATTTACCGAGCACAAAGAATTTTGAAGAATATTCGATCATCCTTTCTTGTAGTTACAAAAAGACGTGGATAGGAAAGATTCAGAGGGATATTGTTCAGGCGCAGGCAGATGGGACTGGGTTAATTTGGGATTACGGTTAGAATGGACTCGTTGGACCAAAGAGTCTGTTTCCTTGCTGTCTGACTCTATAATTCTTTCACGAGCTGTATTGCCAGCTTCCTGAACACTCTGTGATGGGGCTCATCTGATACAGCAACTTACCAGCCTTCAATTCAATTAATTTTACAAGTAACTTCTCTTTATTAATTCTAATCTCACACTTTCTCATTTTCACCAGATATCCTGTCTCCAAACATTTCCAGACCATTTTATGTCTTTTTTTTTCAGTGGAGACAGGCCGAATGTATTCCCCTCCACGGGAGGACAGAGGTGGCCTCTGACACTGAGTGAACACATCAAAGCACTACACTTGGGAGATGATGGACATGGCACCTTCTCCTGCTCAGAAAGTTCTAGAATCAAGACAGTTCAATGAAACCGTCGTTTCATGGTCACTGAAAGCACAGTTCTCGTCCTGTGGAAGGTTACGAGTTATGTTGAAAGAGTTGAAAAAAAGCTGTGACCGCATCAATTTAGAATCAAACTGGTTTCACTCTTTCTATCTGTCAGAGGTCCAGGGAGAGACAAGAATATGTTTTCAATCAAACTATGTCTAACTGTAAGAGAAGCCAGAAGAGAATTGCAAGCAGAAAGATGTGGATGACATCATCGAGGCAGGATTGAAGACATGGGATATTATGGAGGTGGTAGTTGACAGATTTGTTGATAGAGGAAATATTACGATACGAATCACCGCAAGACAAAACTGGCCACTGTGGTTATGAACAGATTATGAACAATGAAGGATAGTAAATGCATGGCATAGGAGTGGAATTTGTGATTGGAAGTGAATACAATACTTCTTTGCCAAATATAGGTGACCGAAGTAATGACGGCATTCATCGTGGTTCTCAGAGAATACAGCAGAATATATACAGATTTGAAAGTTGGGTAGAGAAATGACAGATGGGGTTTAATCTCGGCAAATGCGAGGTGATGCATTTTGGAAGATCCAATTCAAAAGTGAACTATACAGTAAGTGGTAACGTCCGAGGAAGAAATGATGTAGAGAGAGATCAGGGTGTTCAGTTTCATTGTCCCCTGAGGGTAGCAACGCAGGACAGTAGCGTGGTCAATAAGGCATACGTCATGCTTTCATTCGTCGGAAGGGATATTGAGTACAAGAGTTGGAAGGTTATATTCCAGTTGTATATCACTTTGGTTTGGCCACATTTAGAATACTGTGTACATTTCTGGTTGCCACATTACCAAAAGGATGCGGATGTTTTGGAGAGGTTGCTGAGGAGATTTAGTAAAGTGTTGCCAGGTAGGGAGTGCGCTAGCTATGGAAAGGGTAGAGTAGGATTACTTTGATTAGAAAAACGCAGGATAAGGGTGGACCTGATGGATGTATAGAGAATCATGAGAGGTACACAAAGGATGGATAGCAAGAGGCTTTTCTCCCCACATTGGTGCACTAATTTGGTAGGATCCAAGAGTTCAAAGTAAGAGGGCAACATTTTAAGGGAGATATGCGAGGATCGTTCTTCACGCAGAGTGTGATGTGTGCCTGGAATGCGTTGCCAGCAGAGGAGGTAGAGGAGCACGCAAGAGCATCACTTAAGATATATCTAGACAGATACTGAATGGACAGGGAGCAAAGGGGTACAAACCCTTACAAAATACACGACAGGTTCAGATAGAGGATTTGGATCAAGGCAAGATTGGAGATCCGAAAGGCCTGTTTCTGTGCTGTAATTTTCTTTGTTCTTTGTTATTTGTTCACATAAGTCATAAGTAGAGAGACGTAGACGTACCAGGGACACCAGCAATTTCGAGTAAGGGGTGGTAACCTGCCTGAATAATCATCAGTACACGTTGTATTCTCAATGTTAACAATAACCACTCCTTGGTAACCCAGTAAAGACCATCGGATAAATTCCTATCCATTGTTGGAACATTCTAGACTGTTGTTCTCAGATTCTGATCCATTGTTGGAACATTCCAATCTAATGTTATCAGATTCTGATACATTGTTGTCACATTTAAATCTAATGTTCTCAGATTCTGATCTCTCTTTCCCCTCTCTCTGGAGCTGCTGATCCCAGTCCTGTTGAGGGTGATACTGTTGCTGAAACTATGGAATAAATATTGAAAGAAGCCCTTTATTTATAAAAGAGAGAAACTCTCCTGTAACACAGTAAGGATCCATGGAGACTGACATCAATCACAGTCACTGAACAATCAGCTCCAGTTGCCCCCCTTCACTACAATACTTTTAATTGAACAACAATAGCTGCTCTGGGTGGGATGTTGACATTGCCTGCTGTTAGTCTTATTGACCATATTCAATGGATTGAATGTTCAGAGATAGAATGTATGTGTCACTGCTTAAAAACAAAAGAATATGAGACAGCGACTGTGGAGACTCCCAGCCACCAACATTCTTTTCTTTTTAAATAATCAGAGTAAAGTAAAGCACAGGGAAAGAAACTGAATGTATCTGGAAGACTTAATGATGAGTTACAATGTCAACAAAACAGGATAATTTGAATTAGATTCAGAGAAATGACTTCATCTAAACGGAGTAATCAATGTGTGCAGGTGGATAAGAATGTTCATTTATGGACAAGACCCAAGAATTAACAACGGAGCTACAGTTAGCATCGCAGTGAACGTGATGTACAAGATGTGTTAAGCATTCTTCGATCCTCACCTGAGGTGTCCCGTCCCCCTTCTTTCAACACTGCCCACCCGCACCACCCCGTCCCAGTTTGTCAGTCTTATCTGTAAGAGTGTCATAAATGCCTGCTTCTGGTATCCCACCTTATTTTATCTTCTTTCTAAAGGGAAATAAATCCATTGTTCTGCTGGGTTCTGTCAACAGCTAGTGTCTGTTATACATTGGAGATAAAGGTTCTGTCATCCGACCTCGAATGTGAGCATATTATTATTCCGATTTACATACACTGTACAAGGGACCACAGCACATACGAATTGCCAAAAGAAATAAGAAAGTACGTCTTATTCTTTCCTCATCCACATTCTCACTCTTTGTCTTTATATTTTGTTAATAAACCTTCCAACAGTTCTCTGTGCCCCATCTCTCAAACCTCCACCCTCTCTTTCAGTTAATATCTGCGGCTTACATTGGAATGTGACTCGATTATAATGGATTAATGTCACTACAATAATATGAGGGAGGAGCTGGTTGTGAGGGGCACCAAGCACAGAAGACAACAGAAGCAGCAAAGACTGGTGTTTCCAGGATCATTCGGAGGCAAAGCTGAAACCCATCCCAAAGAACAACAGCCATCCTCGGGTAGGACACCGCAACAGTGCCTCCTGAGTGAAGTCAATGGTGTCCTAAAAGCAAAGGAATAAGCATACAGGGCAGTGAAGAGTATTGGGAATCCAACAGATAATGATGCCTTTAAATACCAGTGGAAGATAGCTCGTAAAATCAATAAGGAGGAGAAGACGTAGCATGACAGTTAACTTCTTAATAATATAAAAGACGATTGCAGTAGATTATTAGATACATAATAGTGAAGAGTGCAGGGCTTGGCTGCCTTTCTCGTGGCGGATAGATGTGTTCAGGGACTGGATGCCCATGGTGACGATAAGGCTTTGGGTAGTGGGGAACAGAAAGTCTTGGAGGCGGTGGGTGTGACTGATGCCCAGAATGTATGTTGGGAGATCCTGGACCAAGGGGGACAAGATGGCGGGAGGGACAAGACGAAGTTCAATAGGCATGATCAGGCAGGGATCATGGGTCAGTTTTTGAATTGTAGTTCGGAGGTAGAACCAGCCAGTGCGAGTTTCAAAGACTATGAGGTTGGAGGTTGTGAATGGGCGATCCTTGAGGTGATAAGATAGTAAATGGTCTGGGAGATAATAGTTTGGTGATGGGAAGTGAGGTCGTTGAGTGCCTGTAGGAGGAGGTGTCCGCAAGTTGGTGCTTTTTTTCAGTGATGTAAAGTTTGGTGCGCCAGACTACCACTGCAAACCTCCCGGTAGTCCACTGGATTGATGTTGAGGTTTGGTTTCCAGCGGAGGGAATACAGAGCGACGCATTGCAATGGTGAGAGTTTGGAGTGTGTGAGAGTCAATGGGGAGAAGTGAGTGTAGCGGCTACCACGAACGAGAAGGTGCGGGGGAAGCTGAAAGGTCTGAAGGTGAATAAATCTGCCAGATCTGATGGACTGCGCCCTATTGTTCTCACCTGATAGGTCAGGAGATTATGGGGGCATTGCTTTTGATCTTTCAGCAATCATTGGAGTCATGGAGAGTCCCAGAGGACTGGCAAATATAGTTGTCCTTTTTAATGAGAGAGGGATGCAGAAGACAGGAAATTATATGTGACAAGGCAAGCTGAAACCGTTGGTAACTCAGCTTAGTGGACCCTTGTGTTTATGAGTAGAAATCTTGGGCAAATAAGTAAGAAAGTTTTGTGATTAAGTTGCAGCGTAAGAAGGGTTAAATTTACAAATGCTATTGCAAAAAGCACACTTGCAAGTGTGGTTCAAACAAAGAAAATCAGTTTGAACCAGATTTTTTCCTCGACTCTCTCGTTAGGACAAGCAGAACAGCTGGTGGCTAAATAAACTAAACAGATATCGGAAAAGCACAATTGAAGCTGTTCCTCCGGAGGTCTCCACGATTAACATGTAGTTTACATGGAAGAAAAAACAAAGCTGGATATTTGAAAAGATTGTGGATTCATTCTGAAATTCTCAGCAACACAACACATATCAAAGATACGAAGAAGGATGATGAGTGCAGGGCAGTTGATGCCGTCTTTATAGATTTCAGTGAGGTCTTTGATACGGTTCCACACAATAGGCTGCTCTCAAAGGTGAGATCACACAGAATCCATGCCGCGCTGGCAAATTGCATAACCAATTGGATTGATGGTAGTGAGTGGAGGGTAATATTGGAACGATTTTCTCGGACTGGAGGCCTATGAGCAGTGAAATGACGTTGTCGGGTTGTTGGTGGGCCCATTACTATTTGTTATCCATATCAATAATTTGCATGAGCATATACAAGGCATATTAACCACGTTTACAGATGACAATAAATTAGGTGGTATTGTGGACACTGAGAAAGGTTATCAGAAGTTGCAGAAGGACCATGACCAGCTGGGGAAGTGGGTCGACAAATGGCAAATGGAGTAGAATACAGGTAAATGTGAGGTCTTGCATTTTGGAAATCAAGTTAAGGTAGGACCTTAAAAGAGTAGTTGAACAAAAGGACCTTGGAGTTCAGATGCATGGTTCTCTGAAAGTGGAGTCACAGGTAAATACAGCGGTGTGAAGGCTTTTGGCACACTGGCCTTCATCATCAATCAGTGCCTTGAGAATTAGGGCCTTGACAGTTGGGACGTTTTTGTTGCAGTCGTAGAGGATCTTGGCGATGCTGCACTTGGAGTTTTGTGTTCAGATTTGTTTCCCTTGCTATAGGAAGGATGTTATTCAACTGGATATAGTGCAGAAGGAATTAACAAGAATGTTGCCAGGATTCAATGATTTGAGATATAGGGGCAAGTTGGACAAGCTAGGACTTATTTAGAGCGTAGGAGACGGAGGGGCGGGGGGGGTGAGTTATTTTGGTGAATGTGACCATGAGAGACATGGATAGTGTGAATGCACTCAGTGTTTGTCCAAGGCTTGGGGAATTGAGGACTAGAGGGCGCCAGTTCAACATTAGACGGCAATGCTTAAAAGGGAACCTGAAGGGCATTTTTTTTATAAAGAGGATGGTACAGATATGGTTTGAGCTGCTAGCAGAAGAGATTGACACGAGTATAATAACAATATTTAAATTGCATTTGGATAAATACATGGCTCGGAAATTATTAGAAGGATATGGGCAACGTGCAGGAAAATGGAATTAGCAAGGACGTATGTTTTGGCTGGCATGGATCAGTTTGGGCCAAAAGTCTGTCTCAGTTCTGAAGGACTTTGCGATTCTATCTTCCACCTGAAGCAGCATTTCACTTGCACTCGTTCAGTCCAGTCTCCTGTCACTGCTGCTCACAATGTAGGCTCCTTCACATTTGTGGAGATAAAAATGAGCGAGGAAGTGTGGTGCAGGAAAAGCACAACAAATGAGGCAGCATCAATGAGCAAGAGGATATTTGTTGTTCATCAAGGTTGTGAATGGGGGCAGGTAGGGGGCTGAGAGATCAATGAGAGAGGCGAAGAAAGTTGGAAGGCCATAGGTGGATGCAGCTGGTAGGTGCTTGCTGATTGGTCGTAGCAGAATGTGGAGTGCGTCGGTGGGAAGGAAGATGGACAGGTCCGACAGTTCAAGAAGGAGGTGCCGAGTTGTAGAGTCCCAAGGCAGAAGATGAGACGTTCTTACCCCTTGTGTTGAGTGACTAGCGTGTGGCGAAAGAGGAGGCCCAGGGCGTGAATGTCCCTGCTGCAGGAGGAGGAGGATTTGAAGTAGATGGACATGGGGCGGTGGGGATTTTCAGAGCGTGCGTCCCAGAGACGTTCCCTGAAACATTCTGTAAGTAATCATCCTTTCTCCCCAATGTTGAGTACACCACTTTGGCAGCAACAGTCACAAAATCTGAGGTGCTTGGACGTGCAGGAAAAGCTCTGCTGCACGTGGAAGTATCCTTTGTGACATTGGCTGGAGGTGGGTGTAGAGGTTTTACACCTCTTGCAGTGTCAGGGGAAGGTGCTGGGAGAGCAGGGTGCGTTTGTGGAGGGCATGGAACTAAATATGGAGTCGTGAAGTGAATGGTCTCTCTGAAATGCAGATGGGGTGGGAGCAGAATTTATTCCTAGAGGCGGGATCTGTTTGTATGTGGTAGAAATGTTGGACAAAGTATTGTAGCCGGAGGTTGGTAGGATGGAAGGTGAGGACCAGGAGGTTCGGTCCTTGTTGCGATTGGAGGTGTGGGGTTCAAAGGGCAGAGGTGTAGGAAATGGACGAGATGGGCTGATGGGCATTGTTGACTTCCTGGGAGGGTAAATTGCAGCCTTAGAATTAGAAGACTATCTGGGTTGTTCGGGAGTCGAATTGCTCCTCCTGGGAATAGATACGGTGAAGACACAGCAATTGGGAATAAGGGATAGCGTATTTACGCAGGGAGTGTGTGGTAGGGTCTGTAGTCCAGGTAGCTGCATAGAAAATTCGACATGGAACATAGAACATTCGAACGCAGTACAGACCCTTCGGCACTCGTTGTTGCACCGCCCTGTCATAATAATCTGAAGCCCATCCCACCGACACTACTCCATGTACATCCATATGCTTGTCCAGTGACGACATATTTGCACTTAAACTTGGCGAATCTACTTCCGTTGCAGGCATAGCATTCCATACCCTCTCTACACTCTGAGTTAAGAAACTACCTCTGACATCATTCTTATTCCTATTTCCCTTCACTTTAAAGTTGTGTCCCCTCGTGTTTGGCGTTCCCATACTTGGAAAAAGGCTCTCCTTGTCCACCCTATCTAACCCTCTGATTATTTTGTATGTCTCTGTTAAGTTACCTCTCAACCTTCCTCTCTCTACCGAGAACAGCGTCAAGGCCCTCAGCCTTCCCTCGTAAGCCATTCTGTCCGTACCAGGCAACCAGTAAATCTCCTCTGCACCCTTTGCAAAGCTTCCACATCCATCTTATAAAGCGGTGACCGGAACAGATCACAATACCCCAAGTGTGGCTGTACCAGAGCTTTGTACAGCTGCAGCATAACCTTCTGGTTCCAGAACTCAATCCCTTTATTAATAAAAGCCAAAACACTGTATGCCTTCTTAACAACCCTGTCATTCTGGTTGGCAACTTTCAGGGATCTGTGTACATGGACACCGAGATCTCTCTGCTCAACTGCACTCAAAAGAATCTTACCATTAGCCCAGTACTTTGCATTCCGATTACTCCGTCCAAAGTGCATCACCTCACAGTTGTACACATTAAACTCCATTTTTTCTTTTTTATTGTTTTTTTCATGTTCAGTAGTCTGTGCGTTTGCAGTAAATGGCCGTATTGAGTCTGTCACCGGAAATGGAATTGGAGTCATCCAGGAATGGAAGGGAGGGACCAAGATGGTCCAGGTGAACTTGAGGTTGGGGTGGAAGGTTTTCATGAAGGTGATGAACTGTTCAACTCCTTGTGGGAGCACAAGGCGGCGCCAATATATTAATCAATATACCGGAGGAACAAGTGAGGAGTGGTGCCAGTGTAGATGGAGAAGATAAACTGTTCCAAGTACCCAACGAAGAGGTAGGTAAAGCCGGGGCTCATGCGGATGCCGATGGCTCGCCCTTAGTTTGGAGGAAGTGGGAAAATTTTGAAGAAGATGTCGTTGAGGGTGAAAACCAGTTCCGCCAGTCGAATATGTTTGCTGCTGGAGGCATACCGGTTGGATCAGCCAGAGAGGACGAAACGGAGGGCTTGGAGATCCTCATCATGGCGGTTGACCATGTACAGGGATTGGATGTGCATGGTGAAGGTGAGGCGTTGGGGGCAGTGAAACGAAAGTCATGGAGGAGGTGGAGGGCAAGGTTGGTATCCCGAATGCCTGTGGGGAGCTCCAAGACAAATGGGGAAAGGATGGTGTCAAGGTTGGAGCAGATATGATCGGAGGGGCAGGAGCAGGCAGAGACTATGGGTCGAACGGAATAGTCAGGTTTCTGAATTTTAGTTAGAAGGTAGAAACGTGGTGCAGTGTTCTGGGACGATAAGAGTGCAGGCTATGGATTGGAGATCCACTGAAGTGTTGATGTAGTAATACTCTGGGAGATGATAGTTTAGTTATGGGGGTGAGACTCCTCTACTTTGGGGAGAATGGACAGCCACTTGTGGAATCATTCAGAGAATATCCCTTGGGCACACTGACCCAACAATCCCACTGCCCCATGGCTGAAAACTTCAACTCGCCCCCCCACCCCAATTCGGCCAAGGACATGCAAGTCCTGGGTCTCCTCGACCTGAAAATTCAAGCCAGCTGACGTCTGAAGGAGGAACATTCATCTTTCTCCTTTGGACCGTCCAACCACATGGCATCTATGTCAGTTTCACCAGTTTCCTCATCTCCCTTCTTCCAAACTTATCCCAGATCCAATCCTCCAACTCAGCACTGGCCTCTTGGGCCGTCCTGCATATCCATTTTCCTTCCCATCTATGGACACCACCCTCTGCTCTGAAATATCACCGTCACCCCTCCTTCCTCATCTACCTATCACCTTCCTAGATCCCTTTCCCCGAGACGCACCCTGCTCTCCTTTATCTCTCAGCCCCCTTGGGTCCACATTCATGAAAAAGGGACTATGCCCGAAAGTTCGATTCTCCTACTCCTCAGATGCCTGACCTGCTGTGCATTCCAGTTCAAAACATTTTTACTCTGATCTCCAGCATTCAAGCCCTCAACTTCTCCAAAACCAAACAGAGACTGCGTTGAGGAACACTCCCACTCTCTCTGGAGGAATAAACCTGACCTACCTGCTACACATTACAATAACCTACCTTGCTCTCATGCTAAAATTTCGGTGCTGGGCTGCTGCAATGTTCCAATCAAGTACAACCCAAACTCGAGTAACATCTCGCTTTACGCTTTAGTACGTTACAGCCTGTAGGGGTTAATATTAAATTCCATAACTTCACAGCCTTACCCCATTATGGATGTTCTCCATTTTTCGCACAATCTCCCTCCCAGTTCCTCTATGGCCTTGTTTTGTCTGTGTCTTGTTTACCTTGTACTCAACTAAGTGAACCCATTTCCCCCATTCACAAATTAATTTATACCTATTTTACATCGGCTTCTCATTCATCACAGCTAAATGTCCGTTTGTCTTTTGCACTCAGCCTCCACATTCTCCATTTCCGATTATCCCCCATTCAACTCTGAAAAAGTATTAAATGCTCATTTTCTAATCCGTTTCATTTCTGAAGATGAATCACGCTGGCCTTGAAACTTGAACTCTGTTTCTCTGTCTCTGCAGATACTGCTAGAACTGCTGAGTTTCTCCAGAAATGAACAGGATCAAGAATCTATTTTCAATATAAAAAGAAATGTAGATACTCGAAATCTGAAACACAAATACAAATTCTTGGAGAAGTTGAGAGTTTTGAAGAAGGGTCACAGGACCTGAAAGTTTCAATCTGCTTTCCCTCCACAGATGTTGCTAGACATGCTTTGTTTCTCCAGCAATTTCTGTCGAAGGTCCTCAAACGCCCTGTCAACATAGAGCGCCATAGACTGGGAAATGAACAATAACGCAAGTTGCACAAATTCATTGGTTCTGAAACTACATAAGGCTGGAATCACCGACACTACACAACTGTCAGTCATGGTCAGGGAGAGACATAGAGGGAAACACATTCACATTAAACATAGAAGATGGCTCTACTGGAGAGGAAACGATTCAGATGAACATGTGGAAGGGTTTTGAGGGATGTGAAAATTAGGGATCTGACACCATGGATAGACCTTCAGAAGAATGCAAATATCAGAATTGAAGTGGTACCACATCAGAAACTAGAGTAGTGGTCATAGGTGAATTTGGGGGACAGGCAGTAGAACTTTATTGCAGATAATGCCACTTAAAACGGGATATTCATGTTGTTCTCTAGACCACAGCAGCAGCAGGAGCAGGATTGTTTTCAAACGCAACATTTAATCTTTTGCTCGTAATTATCCTTCAGTCCACCACTATCATCGAACTGATGTATAATTCAGTGTCGAGTGTGGGTGAGCATTCCAGGATCAGAACCATGTGTACTTAAACCTGATGACAACCCATTTAAGCTACTTCACTTAACTGCTTATATTCCAAACAGCAGGAATGACATCTGGTAGAGAGGTCGAAATGAATCAACAACCAACAGTCCTGCCGCATCCAGTCATAAATGGTGATAGAAGATTTCTGTCCACCAGCACAGAAATAACCTGCTCAGTGTAGTTTCTGATAGGTCCTCATGTGGAGTTGGTGCTGTTGTGGAAATGTCACTAGATTACTGATCAAACCAGAATAATGCTCTGGCAGCTGGTGGAAGTTAAAAACAATTAATAAAATATCGAGGTGTAAAATCTGGTGGCAGTCGTTGTCTTTCCACAATGTACTTTCCGGAATTCAATGTTCTGTGCTGTCCGAGTCTGGCCGAAAAGTAACTCCAGACACGCAGACATGTGATACACTCTTCAATGGTCTCTGAATCGGCCAAGCAAGACACTTAATTGTCTCAAACTGTTCTGAGGTCCCAAAGGGTAAAACCAGACAGAACACCCAGCCCCAGCCTCGGTATTGGAAACGGGAATGAGAAACACAGTCCTGTTCATCTTGCAGAGACCTCCTCCCTAACGTTTGAGAGCTTGTGACAACTTTGACAGAGCTTTCCCACAGACTGCTCAGAAACATTGGGAAAGGGGTGGGCCATTCAATACATTGAGCCTTCCACATTCTTGTTCATAGCTGAACATATCCCTCATGTCCTTCTCCCACAAATTATACGCATCGTTAACGTGATTAACTATTGGAAAAGATATGAAGTATTAAATTCAGCAGTCCCTTCGATGCATCTTTTTGTTCCCCCGTTCAATATAATGATGTCTGATCACCGATCCTCACACCATACTCCTGCACTATCTGTATCCCTTTCATGTCGAGATATCCATATTTATATTCAGTGCCTTCCCGTCGTCAGCCTTATGTGTGAGAGAATTCCCCAGGTTCACCAGTCTCTGAGTGCAGGCATTTATTCTCATCTCAATGCAGAGAGGCCTGTCTGTACCTAATACTGTGGCCCATTGTTTTAGACGTCCCAGCTAGGGGAATTATCATCCCTGCTTCTAATCTGGCTCACCCTGTCAGAGTTTTATACATTTCACTGACATCTCCACTCATTTTCCTTAACGCCATGGAATACAGGCCCAATCGCCTCAAACTCTGCTCCCGCAACAAGCCTGTCATCCCAGAGATCAGTCTGCTCATCCTCCGGTGCTCTCCATCAATGTCAGGTTTGTCCTTTATTAGGTAAGGAGACCAAAAGTGTACACAATATTGCACAATGTTCGAGGTGGGAGCTTACCAAGGGCCTGTACAGCTGCAGTAAGACACCCTCACTCCTGGACTCAAATCCCCTTGAAATGAAGGTCAACACACCATTTATGTTCCTAACCGCTTTCTGTTCCTGAAATATTGTCTCAGTGACTCGTGTACAGGGAGATGCAGATCATTTTACAATGTTGCAGCTCCCCAGTTGGTGTTGGGTCGATGTACACTGGTCAGCATGTCCATGCTATTTCCAGTATTGACTTCTGGTTTCAGTAATCAATGCCTTGCATGGACCTCGGATGTCTACGCATAAGGAAACAAATAATGAATTATTAGTCCCTTTATATATCAGCACTTTTGAACCAAACCCTTTTCAAATGACAGGCTGCTGTTCTCTTTTTCTAAAAAAATGACACACATTTCACTTCATCTGCTATGTTTTTCTCCATTCATTCCACTTGTCTCAATCACCTTAGTTTTTCTTTTACGTCGTCCTCAAGGAACAAATCCGAACAGCCTGAAGTCTAACTCAGTGTTCACTACATAGTTAAAGCAGACCAGCTCATGAACGCTCATGCAATCCATCTTCCCAGCATTTTCATTTGCTTGATTTCACACCGTTTAGATGCAACTTTAATCTGCAGTACCCACAAACTCGTCTATCTAATTTCCTGTTTATAACATAACCAACATCTCTATTGCAGTTTGCACTTTGATATATAACTCCCATCAATGGGTGCTTCTTCTTTCGGTTTTTGAGCTCCACCTCAGCAGATTCTGTGGAATCTGATCCACGTGTGCTCCGGGGAGATTAATGGCAGATTCAGGTGAGACATTTGATGAGGGCGATGTTCACAGTGAGATCATCTCGTCACACCTTACCTGTTCTTCTCAAGTGCCATTGTAGCATTTTCACTAGATCTCCGGTTATGTTTGTGGAGTAGAGAAGGACAATGAAATGTTAACAATACAGTGCATTTCCCCAGATAGCTGACACTCCTCTAAACTGGATGGGACCCTTACAGCAGTCTGGCAAAGTGCTGCTACTACTGTACAGTATCTTAGTGACAACACAACTGGAGTAGCGTGTACATGTTTAGTCTGCTCGATGAAGAAAGGATATTGTTGTATTGGAAGCAGCTCAGAGATGGTTCAACCAACACATACCTGCAGTGAACGTGTTAGGATGATCAGATTGACCCAATACCCACTGGAGTTTTTTCGTATGAAAGAGTATTTTCTTTTTACATCGAAGACTGGAAGGAGTCAGCAACAGATGCCAATTACACAGCAAATGGAGGAATCGATTGCATTTCTCTAGCCTGTTACAAAGGAAGAGTAGCATATTCAGGCCTTGCACCCTGTTACACCAGAATTTGACGAGACCTTTCAGCCTCTGGAGCCTGATGTACAGTTCTAGGAGGAGGTCAACCAGCCCCTCAAGTCAATAACACCGGGTCAAGAGGAGGCCATGCAGCACCAGTAGCCTGATACACAGCAACAGGATCTGTCCATTCAACCTCGTCAAGTTAGTAACACAGGAACTGGAAGAAGTCCGACAGTGACTGGAGATTGTTACAATGGGATAACAGGAGGCCATTCAGCCCCATAGAGCCTGTTGCACTGGAATTGGAGAAGGATCGAAACTTATGAGACTTCTTATTGGAAAGCAGGAAGAAGTTCACCTCACGTGTCGGGTTTATGGGAACAGGAGACTAAATATTCCCTCTTATTCCCATTTCAGGAATGCGGGAGAAGACAATTCACCAACTCCAGCCTGTTATGGAGGAATATGAGAAGACAACGTCAGCTCTGCAAACTATTACAGAGCAACAGGAATATTACATAAGCCCTCCAGCTTTTACGCATCAAGAGTAGCAAAACATTCAGGCCATCAAGACAATGGTTTTGGGGCACGATAAAGACACCAGTCCACTGACTTTGTACACAAGGAAGAGAGTTAGTCAAATCAGACACCCATACCTCTTAAAGAGCAATCAGACCAGGTCATTTCAAGCCACGTGCGAATCATCCAGGATTGGAGGGAACGTAGATATAATAGAGAGGTCAGAATTCAAAATTATCACCTCCACAATGGAATGAAAATTACTGAGAAAACTGTTGGAATTTGAGAAAGATTCTTAGAATCTATTATTCAGGAATTAATGGCAGGATATTTGTAAATTCAAACCAAAATCCATTGGAGTCAACATGATTTTACGAAGGATACTTCGTGTTTCAATTATTTGTTGGAGATTGTTAAAGATGTGACAAGGCAGCTGGATAATGAGGATGCTGGACATGCAGTATTTGAACTTCCAGAAGGCCTTGAATAAAGTGTGCACAAAAGATTAATCTGCAGAATAAGATCACATGTGATTAGAAGTTACTGATTAGTTGGAGACCGGATTGGTGAAACAAAAAATGCAGATAGATGGAATAAATGGGGCAAATTCAGTAAGGCAAAATGCAACTTTTAGGGTGCCATAGGGCTCAGTCTCCAGGCCCCAACTATTGGAAATCTGTACTATTACATATTTGCGGCGATAGGCATGGTAGAACCAAATGTTTAGATGACACCAACATCGGTGTGAAATTGCAACGAATATGTAAGAAATTTTGAAATGGATATTGATAGTTTAGGCCAGCAATTGGCAGATGAAACTAAACAACACGAAGTATGAGTGTATCCATTTTTGTAAGAGCAACAGAATGGAGCACTTCGCATCTTTCTAATAGTCCTTCTGAATGACATATATTCTTCACCAAATAGAGGGAAACGTCAGAGTACCTCAGTGCAGTGGAATCAGGGTGTCCTCATACATGTCACAGAAAGCTCCAATGTAGGTACAGCAGGACATGAGAATGGCAAGTGCAGTTTTGGCATTTATTTCTAAAAGAACAGATTATCAAGGAAGGGAGGTGTTGCTGCAAAAATGCAAGGCTTTTGTGAAATCACAATGCAGTACTCCGCAAGTTTTGGTGCCCTGACTACAGGACGGATATCGTTGCATCGGAGGCAGTTCAGAATAGGTTCATTGGACTGATCACAGAGATGCGGAGATTGTCCTCTGAAGAGAGATTTAGCAGTTCAGGCCGACACTCTCTCAAGTTCAGAAGAATGACAGGATATGGTACTGAGGTTAGCAAGAAACTTAAAGGTGATTGACAATGTAGATATGGTGTGCATATTTCCACTTGTGGGCAATCCACAACGAGACTAAAAACGGGGGTGTGGAAAATTTACTTCTCTCAAAGGGTTGCTCATTGTTAATGAAAGGGCTCTTAATTCATTGCCCCAGAGTGCAGAGGTGCTGGGACATTGAGCAAATGAACGGATATGGAGAGTGGGCTGGAAATTGGAACTGATATGGCGTTTGTTGTTCATGTTAGTGACCCAGATGTTGTAACTACAGTCACCAGGCTCCATCCAGAGTTGGTCACCAAATCCTCAGGTCTCTCTGAATGTCTGAGGCAGCTCACAGCCCAACTTCCAGCAAACCAAACACAGCCTCTCCACTTACAATGACAGGCGTCAGTCAGAAGCCCCTCAAGTGCCATGGACCAGACTAGACCCCTCAAAATATTTTAAGACTTCAGCCTAGAACCCAACTTTTGCTTATTTTAAACTAGATGTGAAGTATGTGTTCCAGATGTTGCGACTATTCAAACCACAGAAAGTTAAGCAAAATGTAATCCACTCAAACGCTGTAGTTAAAACACAATCAAAGCGATGAACAATTTGGGATACCTTCTCTATTGGAAGACTTATGTAAATAGTAGACACAGTGCCTTTTACTAATTAACTGTGCTAATATAGGAACATTCCATAAACGCACCCCTTGGCAAAAAGTTAAATTCAAACATAGAATCTTGCATGCAGTTCTCCAATCCAGGAGGAAGCAACTTCGAGAGACAATAGCAGTTGGGGATCATATATTGAAGCTTCCAATCCACCTGGGACCCCGAGCTGCTTCTGAATGCTGCAGCTAAAAACAAAATGAAAAAAACCTGGTCGGTCTGCGAGTGCTGGTCACTGCCCTTCCATTGTTACCATCCTTTTAACAAAACGTAAATGGCTCCTTTGTTATTTACTTAAACCGTTTTCAGGAGAGAGTTCGCATCTCAGCTTTGAAGACTTCCCTTTACAAAAAACAAGAGAAAATAACCTTTTTGACGTGACAGTATCGACAAAATTCCCCCTTTGAAAAAATAAACCATCAATATACAACAGTAGCTTCATTTTAAATTCCCTATTCTTACTCTATTCGTAGACTACAATGCATATATATTACATTGACATGAAACATGGAAGCATTCACAACTCCATTATATTTCAGTAAGTTTCCTCCTGCCACAGAATATGTCTGTCTTTCTTCATCCAAGTACGGTTAGCAGCAAGTACGGTTTCTCGTCCTGTCACCTGTGTCACTTCCAAATTGAATGGCAAAAATAATAAATGCTATCTGAACCGACCGGACGTATTATCTCTAAATTTCTCCAAAAATGTTAAGGCGTTATGATCAATATATAGATTTGTCATTGGCACGTTCTCGGCAACTGAAATGCTGAAATGTTGTTGCATCAACACCAAGCTCAAAGCCTCCTTCCAAATTGTGAAACATTTCAGTTGATGGTTTCAGTGTGCTCTTCAATCACACGCTACAGAATGGAGCACTTCGCATCTTTCTAATAGTCCTTCTGAATGACATATCTCCTCATGGTTCAGCATAAAATATTTATACGATTCTGTACCACTTAATACTGTAACCTCTTTAACTGCTACTCATGGCGTATGCCAGCAAACCTTACTTTCACCGGTATATATTTTAAGGAGATCTTGCACAATCTTCTCAATCCCTCACAGAAGCCCAACGTTGATTTTTGGGCCAACTGATAATCATCAGCCATTTCAGCTTCTAAGCTTGCCACTTTAACTCTCTGCTCTGCCGCACGGGTTATCAAGACTGCAGGAAGTGAATTTTTGAACTCGTCCTAAGTAAGAATCTCTCGAAGAGTGCCATACTTTTGCTCTGCTTTTAATACCCTTATCCAACATCAAAATTACTTTGTTTGATTCTTTCAAACTCAATGTACGTTTAACCAGGGACGGTTTTTTTGATGCCTGAAACGCTGTCTGTGGGCTTCTGGTACAAGCACGTATGGTCTTCAGATGGATTTCTTCACATCCTCATACTCCCCAGATACCTCCTCCGATAGGGATGCAAATACCTCACTCCATATATCTACCAGCTTTGTTTGGATCAACTAAATCCACGCAGTCACTGGTCAGTGCATTCGATTAGCCACTTTCTCAAATAAAATTAAATAGTTTTCTACATTCTTCTCATCATATGTCGATAATGCTTGGATGTCTTTAAACAGATACCCATCAGACCTTAGGCCCCCATAGGGTTGGTCATCCTCACTATCCTCCTCATCCAGCTTACCGTCTACCTTCATCTCCAACTTCTAAGTTGGCTGTCCTCTTTAACTGCTAACTTTTGAAGTTGAAAATCTCATCCTGTTTTTCTTCTTTCTTTTTCTGTCTTTCTTCTTCCTCTCCTTATCTTTTGAATCTACATTTAATCTTATTTCAAACTGTTTCGATTCATTTTCATATTCAAGCTGCCTCATCTGCAATGGAATTCTAGCCATTCCCAAAGATTCGGATGGTGGTTCCACCAAAATTACATGTCAAATATAGCTGTAATTATGTCTCCTTTTCTCAAAAACCCAACTCCAGCTTGTCTGACAATTATAACAGCTTTGTCTTGCTCACCTTTTGTAAAGTCTCCAACTTCACTTCTTCCACACCCAGAGAACTCCTTGAGACAGAAATAGCCGTTACTGCACAAAGACACGATTAACTCCCAGACGCCACCTTTGATTCCAACAATCTCCTTGTGCACATTCTCCCCATGCCCTTGTGGGTTTCCTCCAGGTCTTCCGTTTTCCACCCACAGCCCAAAGATGTGCAGAATAGCTGAATTGGCTATGATAAATTGCCTGCACTATACAGGAATGTGCAGATTAGTTATTCTAGTCAGGGTTGAACACGGAGTAATAGGGTATGGGAATTGGTCTGGGTGTTTTCCTCTTCGGAGGTTTGGCGTGGACATGTCGGGCCAAGTGGCCTGTTTCCACACTGAAGGGATTCTAATCCTGAACCCCGTTTGAAATATTCGACTTCGAACAGGACAATAGTCCCCAGTTTGCTATGGACCAGACTAGACTGCTTTGCAATATTTTAAGTTGGTAGCCTGGCCGCCAACCTTGTCTTGTAGGAAAGGGAGATGTAACGTGGGTGTTCCAGATGTGATTCGACTGGTCACACCACCCAACTTTAAGCAAAACACAATTTATTTCCTCAGTAAAACCACATACAAAAGAAGCAGAATTCAGAATAACAACTACTGGAAACCTGAACAGAATAATAAATGCAGTACCATCCACTAAATACCTGTTCCAGTGTATGAACATTCCACAAACTGATTCCTTGGCAAAAAGACAGAGCCAAGGCCAATCAGTCTTGCATGTAGTTTTCCAATCCAGGATCAAGAGAGATTTCAGGGAGAATATCAGGAAGAGGTTATTTACTCAATGGTCCGACCCATCGCCGACGTCAAGCACCTGGTGACTGCTACAGCTCAGAAAAACTGAAAGCGTGATTTGAGAAAGCTGGTCATTGTTATTAGTATTTAGGAAAAACCTAAAAGCCTCCTAAATTATTTACTTCAGCCGTTTGCAGTCGGCAGTTCGGCCTTTAAGAACACTTTTTAATGAAAAGGAGACAATAACTTTTTTTTAAAAAGTGACAGCATTGCCAGAGATGTTAGATATTAGATGCTAGATACCTGCTCTTTGACAATAATACTCAAGGGACGTCCTCGTGTTACTGACTACATGATCAGCCCAGAGGGACAAACACAGACGTCAGAGGTTAAGAGGACAGGCACAGACCAAGTTTCAAAAACGTGAGTCAAATCTGCAGACACCCATATCCAACATTGACCACCACATTGAACACTCTGGGAATTGAACAACAATCCAAGACGTACCATTTTGCTGCTTCTGAGCTTCACAATGCCAGCACTCGATACACTACGGAGCCAAAAACCAAGACGAGCGAAAGATACGATGGGACAGAGTTTTACATTAAAGAGAGAAACAGACAATTAATTAACTGAGAGAAATATGGAGAAAAAGACTGGGTAGTGGGACTAACTGGAGAATTGACCCCTTAGAGAGCAACATTACAGGAATGAGAACATTCAATAAAGGTATTTTCAGATCAGACCATCATGGAGAGCTGTGCAGACTGTGCGAGTGCATTGCTCAGTATCCTGGATTATCTGCCCAGCAAGAGGAGTATTGCTAACCTTTACTATTTCATGGGAACGATGCATGCATCAAATACGCACAGCAGGGGAAGGTTTCTATCTCCATTGGACCAGTGTAAGTGTGTGTGTGTACGTCTGTGTGTGTTTGTTTGTGTGTGTTTGTGTGTGTGTTTTGGGAGCATGCATTTGGGTGGTTGAATGTGAAAGTCAATGCGTGAGAGAAAATGGGCTTGAAGGAAACCAGGGCAAATATGATCAACTGGCAGGGATTTGGATAATAGACACAGGGAGACTGAGGTAAGTTTCATGGACAGATGAGTTAAAGTGCTTGAGAATATTAAAATCAAGGCATTGCTGGGCACAATAGAAATATAGATCAGCATCCACAGAAATGTCAGATGAACGGGAGTTTGTCATGAGTTCGAATCAGATTTGTTTCTGCAGGTTATAACCCGAGTGTGTCTGCAGCAGATTGTTGTCATCGTTATGCCTGTATTTCACAGCTCAAGGTTCAAACAGCAGATGAGTTAAGCCGATGAAGTAAATTCTGGTGGGGAGAGCAGTTAAAGGTATTAATGGTCAGGGCATGGTGTCAGGATTCGGCTCATGGCCAAAGAGATCACAATGTAGTGATTCGTCTGTTTTAACCACCACCTGCAAGTTCGCCTCCAAGCCACTCACCAAACTGACTTGGAATTATAGCGATGTTCCTCGAGAGTCGTTGGGTCAAAATCCTGGAATTCCCTCCCAATCGGCATTATGTGTCAACCGACAGCAAGTGCACTGCAGTGATTCAAGAAGGCAGCGCACCACTACCTTCTCAAGGCCACGTAGGGGTGAGTTTACAAAGCTGGCCAACCAGCAATGTCCAAGTCCCACAAATGAATGAAAAATAAAATGGCCAGGGATGAGATGAAGTCCCAGGAAGGAAAATAATTTTGTAAACATAATAGAGTACAATGATCTCCACGCTGCTAATATTTAAGTAACAAGGACAGGGAGACAAAGGTTCACATCTGAAACTGAGCGGGTCAACATACAGCCGCCTGAGCAACACTGCCAGAAGCAAGGAGGGAGACAATAATTGATCAAGTTCACTGACGCAGTTAGTCGTGATCTGCAGAGTGAATATCTGGATTCCTAATCTCAACATGAACAGTAATAGTGGCATGGAGCGAAGACTATATAAAAGAACTGTAATGCAGTCACAACTCATCTATAGAAAGAAAATCTGGACGGTGTCACTTACCAGGAACACCAACGATAGACAGGAGAGGATAATAAAAATATTGAATAATGTGAAGAGCAATATCGAACCGTGAATATAATGGCAACCAACCATAATATGTTGAAAAAAGCCAAACATGATAGGATAAGCCCCTGCCCATTGTTGTAACATTCCAGTCTAATGTTCTCAGATTCTGATCCATTATTGGAATATTCCAATATAACGTTCTCAAGTACTTAGCCTTTGTTGTAACATTCAAGTATAACGTTCTCAGATAATGATCTCTCCTCCCCCTTTCTCTGGAGCTGCTGATCCCTGTTGGTGCTGTCGATGATGCTCCCACTCATACTATGGCATAACACATTGAATGGAGCCCTTTTATCATTGGATGATGGAAACTTCAACCGGGAGAATTAGAATTCATGGAGACTGAGATTAATAACAGTCAATGAACAAACAGGTTCAGTTAACACTTTCCTTACATCACATTTCATATCATTATAAAATTTAATTAGTCTGGAAGGAATGGATAAAGTTTACTGCCAGATGTACCATAAATATTTCAATTTTCAAAAATGTTTTTATTGTATGTGGGAGTATTGCCAGAGCACTTCAGGGCTGTATATGTCCAACTCTGTTTAGCAAGGAGACAGAAATAAAATAACAGACCAGCTCGAAAAGATGTCTGGTGAGAATATTCAGGATAGATTAACTCAAGAGAGAAAGTGAGAATTGCAGATGCTGAAGATCAGAGTGGAAAATGTGGTGCGGGCAAATCACAGCACATCAGCCAGCATCTGAGCAGCATCTACAAATCTTCTGTAAGCCCTTCATCCGGAATGAGGCTTGTGGCCCAAGGGTACTGAGAGGTAAATGGGAAGGCGATGTGGTTGGGGGAAGGTAGCTGAAAATGTGATAGGTAGATGAATCTGCGGTTGGAGTTGGTATGTCAGAGAGGAGGGTGGAGCAGATAGATGGGAAGGAAGATGGACAGGTAGGACAGGTCATGGGGTGGCGCTGAGTTCGAAGTTTGTATCTGGGATAACGTGTGGGGACGGAAAATGAGGAAACTGGTGAAATCCACACTGATCCCATGTGGCTGCATGGTCCCAAGGCAGAAGATGACACTTTCTTCCTCCAGGCATCGGGTGGTTAAGGTTTGGCGGTGGAGGAGGCCCAGGACCTGAATGTGCATGGCGGAGTGGGAAGGGAATTGAAAGTGTTCAGCCATGGGGTGGTGGGATTGTTTGGTGGGCTGTCTCAGCGATGTTCTCTGATGTGTTTCACGCGTTGGCATCCTGTCTTCCCAATGTAGTGGAGAGAACATTGGGAGCAACGGATGCAGGTAAAACTCTGGTGGATGTGGAAGGATCCTTTGGAATCTCAGACGGAGGTGAGGGGGAGGTGATGGCCCAGGTTTTGCAATTCTTGCGGTGGCAGGGGAAGGTGCCAGGAGTGAAGGGTGGCTTGGTAGGTGGCATGAACCTGACAAGGGAGTCTTGGCTGGCATCTCGTTTACACAATGCAAATAAGGTTGGGGAGGGTCAAATATCCCTGGTGGTGGAATCTGTTTTGTAGGTAGCGCAAATGGAAGCGGATAATGCGTTGTATATGGAGGTTTGGTGGGGTGGAAAGTCAGGAAGAGAGGTGTTCTTTCCCTGTTGCATTTGGAGGGGTGGTATTCGAATGTCGAGGTGCGGGAAGTGGATGAGATGCTCTGGATGGCATCGTTCACCACTTGGAAGGGGGAATTGCGGTCTTTAATGAAGTCCATCTGGATATACACCGGGTTCAGGATGTGGTCCTGGAAAATCACAGCAGGATTCCTGAAAGGCTTTTGCCCGAAACATCGATTCTCCTGCTCCTCAGATACTGCCTGACCTGTTGTGCTTTTCCAGCACAATAGTCTTGAGTCTAATCTCCAACATCTGCAATACTCACTTTCGCCTACACACTAGATTCAACCACTTCTGTAATAGTGCCATTAATTCTGTTCTTCCTGCTATAGAAAAGATGTTATATATGAAATGGTTCAGAAATGATTTATAAGTATGTTGACGGTGTTGGGAGACAGGACGGCTGATGTTGACCTTCATCATGAATAGGCTGGGACTACATTCCCTGGAGCGTTGAGTCTGAGGAGTGACCTTACTGACGTTTATAGCAGTGAATCCTGATGTCAAAGGGTGAGCAAGTTGAAAGATCAGGGAAATAGACAGGACAAGTTTTACTCACATTAAAACTGGATAATTACTCATTGTCAACATGTTACTGAGCTAAGCAAGCAGACTGAAGAATGGAACTGGCCGGAAAAGTCAGAATTTGGAGGGTCCAAACACATCATTGAGAACAAAAATAAGGTCATTGCCACATCCAGTGAAATGATCAGTTATATCACATTCTCAATCCACCTGACAGAACCAGACCAAACACCAACTACAAAGAGGAGATATCTGTTCAACGTGGAGCACTGTGCTCACCAGGCTCGTCTACTGCTAAACACCAGGAGAAAGTGAGGACTGCAGATACTGGAGATCAGAACCGAAAATGTGTTACTGGAAAAGCGCAGCAGGTCCGGCAGCATCCAAGGATGGTTTTGGGCATGAGTCCTAATTCAAGAATCCTGCTAAACACCACCCTGCAATCAGTGGAACACTGTGCAAACCTCAGCAGTGCATTGATCTATAAACCCAGATGATACATGTGTTCAGCATGGATCACTGTGCAGACCAGGGTGGTGTACTGTGCAATACAACCCACAATCTACCCAGACTGGAAAGATATGCAGACCACAGCAGTGCATTTATCTTTTAACCATAGATGAGATATGTGACCACGGTGTGGAAATGTGTCCATCACCCCAGTACATTGATCAGTAACACTGTGTTAGATCACTGACCAGCGTGGGCAAACTTGCAGTCCATGCTGGAAGTGACAGGACGTGCATCTCCCTTCCATTTACAGCTCCATATTTACACTGTGCCATGACACAGGGGTGCTGTGAGTGTGAAAATGATTGCCAGAAAGTGATCGCAAGGGAATCAGTTTAAATATCCCTAAATGGGAGCGGTTTGGGGTACAGTCATAGAGAGCGCAATTGAAAGACAATGTCATGGAAGGATGTGTTCACAGGTTCCAGAATACTGAAATGTAGACATTCCATCAGTATCCTGCAACATTAGCCAGTGTTTCCAGGAATGATGAGTGAATGGGATATTGGAGTGAGGTCAGATAATGGAATGTTTTCGATGAGCATTTGTTCTGCAGCTTCTTAACTGTGAGTAGGATCAGCAGAGTGTTCGACTCATTGAGCTGAATCTAACAATAATTTGTCACAGTGACATTTTCATTGAGTGTGACAGGAATCGTCTGCACGGGGCCGAACTAGTTTTCCGGTGTTATCTTATGGACCTCACTTTTTCTCATGTGTCTCTATCATTTAATGCCAGCCCGATTCTCCCATCCATCATGACTGGCAGTAATCACCATCGACAGAATGCCCCTGGATATTTCATAATCCCTACCACTGGCGCCATGTTTAAAAGGGCAATGGCCGCAGAGTTGAGCTTTCTCAATTTGGAGCTGCCCCACACTGTCTACCCCGAGCATGGCAGATAAGGGGCAATTACAACACGGTTTCTCTACAGGGGCATGGAGGTCCTGGTAGATGGGCAAGTATGATCATTATTTACCTAGAGGGCCCACACTACCAGACCCACCGACTATGGTCTGATCTTACCACCCAGCTCAGTACAGTATCTGCGGTCTGAAGATATGTCCAGCAATACAGAACAAGCATCAATAGCCATCCCCACTCTGTCAGGATAAGGGTCATCGTATTCTCTCTGCTCCCTCATACTCACTGTATATCTGTTCCAGCACTGAACCCCGAACAAGGCTCATGTTCCACCACTCTCACGCGTGCATGCAGAACCTTCTCTCTCTCTCTCTCTTTGTCTCTCTCTCTTTCTCTCTCTCTCTCTCTCCCAGCATTACACCCCCTGCATGAATAACACAGCATGGATACAACACTGTGGACTGACTCCCTCCGGACACATCACTATTCTCCCTCCACCTACACCAGCATTAACAGCAGGGCTAGCCACTCCCACCCTCACTCCTGCCCTCCCTTTCTCCCTTTCCAGGAGAAACAGCATGGAATACGACAGAAAGGACCAAGCCGGGTGGTGGAGTGCCCGATATCCATTCCCTCACCCCCCCCCCCCACCAGCCCCGCCATGTGGGGAGGCCCCTGGTACGAGCCGGAGAGGACCAGGACGCCTCGTGCGGAGATTCTGAAACATCCACATCACAACGTCCAAATAAGGAGCAATCCTCAATGAAGGGCAATTCTCACTTTAAACCGACTGGCAGTTCCATTTCCCCCGACACAACTTCGAAGCAGTGGCCCTCATGCCGATCTTCCTTTTGTGCCGAGCATGTACAAATGGAATCCCCACGCTCTCGGTGGGCAGGAGGGTGGGCTCACAACATATCGTCACCACCACCACCCAGGAAGGTATCATGGATGCTCCCTCCTACACCTCCCCCTGTAAACAGCTCAGATACTGAAACTAATCTGTGATAATTACTGCTCTCCCCACTTGTCCTGACATCTGCAATAATCAGTGCTCATATAAACACAAGACCCTCTGCTCCTGCACCCCCTTTATAATGGTACAGTTGGTTTTATATTGTCTTTCATTGTCTTTCCTATCAAAGTACATCACCTCACACTGCTCTGCACTAATCCCCATCTGCCATTCCCGCCTCAGGCGACTGACTGTGTGGAGTTTGCACGTTCTCCCCTTGTCTGCGTGGGTTTCCTCCGGGTGCTCCGGTTTCCTTCCACAGTCCAAAGATGTGCAGGTCAGGTGAATTGGCCATGCTAAATTGCCCGTAGTGTTAGCTAAGGGGTAGATGTAGATGTAGGGGTATGGGTGGGTTACGCTTCGGCGGGGCAGTGTGGACTTGTTGGGCCGAAGGGCCTGTTTGCACACTGTAAGTAATCTAATCTAAAAAAAACCCTCAATACTACAACAACGTGTGATTGTCATGTTAGATCTCCACACTGTCCTCCATAGACTTTACAATTCTTCCAGGTTTTGTGTCATCTACAAACATCGAGATTGTCATAGCATCACCGTCCCCATGAAACAACTGAAATCCTGCCACACTCAGTAGTGTGAGCAAGTGAAATTCTCCTATATCCCCATGGATTTAGTCAAATAATGAGATGCCGTCAACAGAGCAACAAAAGTCCTGATACACACAAGACAGAGCGAATGAAATATTGACAAACCACAGAGCAAGAGAAATCCGGATAGGCTCCACCTGTCTTCATTAACATCAGCATATTCATGTTATGAAGTTGAAAGTGCGTACTGTACGTTTAAGAGAGAATGAATGCTGTTCCGAACTGAGAGCTTACAAGCACCTGTGTACATGAGAGGTGGCAGACCCAGAGTGTCAAGGACAACTGAAAATATGTGCTGTGAAATAGATCCCTGATTGCTGTTTTGACAATAATTCGAATTTTATCAATCAGTTTAAATTATACCCCAGGGTACTAAAACCAAATCAAGTTTTAATTTATTGGTTTTTCTAAAATCAAACCTATGACATATTCCGATGTTGTGGATATTCAGAACATCGATTCTCCTGCTCCTTGGATGCTGCCTGACATGCTGCGCTTTTCCAGCAACACATTTTTCATCTCTGATCTCCAGCATCTGCAATCCTCACGTTCTCCTAGTAGGTAGTGTCCCTGCCTCAGAGCCAGAGGTCTGGATTTGATTGCAGTTCCTGAACTTGTGTGATAGTATTCCTAGCTCTGGACTAGAAGGTCTGGATTCAAGTCCTGCCTGTGTCAGAGGTTCGTCTCAGCATGTCATAACAGGCTGAGGAGCAAAAACACAGGATAATAATGTTACAGCTTTATGGGTATTGCCGAGTGGTGCTAGTGTCCCTACCTCCGGCACAAAGGTCTAGGTATAAATCCCACAGAAGTGTCTCATAATACATTTGAACAAATTGATTAAAAAGGGTTTAGAATTGTGACCTGATGGAGAAGGAAGATTTGTCAGTGTTGAATTTCAGAATTTAGGCCCACGATTACTGAAAGCACAGCTATTCATGTTGATTGGAGTCACATTTCGTAGCACGAAAGGTTTATAAAATCAGACCGTTCACGGATAGGGTGAGTAGTCAGGGTTTTCTCCAGGTTGGGGCGTCCAAAACCAGAGGGCATTGGTTGAAAGTGAGAGGGGAAAGGTTTTCAAGAGGCCCAAGGGGCATATTTTCAACCAGAGGGTGGCGTGCATATGGAACCAGCTGCCAGAGGAAGTGGTGGAGTGTGGTACAACTACAACATGTAAAAGGCATCTGGATGCTGATTGACCTGCCGAGCTTTTCCGGCAATTTCTGTATTTGGAAAAAATGCATTCATTTTAACACAGGTATTCTGAAAACATTAAACATTCTATTTTTTTAATGATGCAGGTACATGAAAACATATCTTCAAATCTGCTAAGTATATGCCTCTGTGCAGGACAGCAGCAATGATGCATCTACTTGGAACAGTGAATGTTATTGTTACATAGTTCAAGCAATGTACAACGAGACCTCACATGATCTAGTTTGGGAGAGGATGATGTTATTGTGTGATTAACTCAGAGAAGGAGAATATGTAATCTGCACGAGAAGGAGCGGCCTATTGCAGTCTCTTGCCCTCATTGTTCCTGATCATAGCAATGTGTGCGAGCTGAAACAAAAAATCTCTTGCGAGCTAAAACAAAAAAAACTCTATAGTCATCATTACCATTCTTATTTTTATAGAATTCCTCTAGTGTGGAAACAGGACGTTCGCCGAACAAGTCAACACCAACCTTCCAAAGAGTAACTTTTCTTGGCCAGGTCCCCAACATTTACAACTGACTAATGTGCCTAATCTCGAAATCCCTAAACAGTCCGGACAATTTAGCGTGACGAATCCACCGAACCGAGACAGTTTGAACTGTGGTAAGAAACTGGAGCACCCATTATATTCTCACGCACACAAAGGAAGAATGTGCAAACTCCACACATTCAAGGCTGAAATCGAACCCAAATCTCTGCTGCTGTGAGTCAACGGTGCCAACCACTGAGCCACCGTGCTACCCGTTGAGTGATCCCTGTTCAGAAATCATTGGAATCTCTTCAATGCCTAAAGCAAAGGGAATTCAGCCAAATCCAACTGTTGCAGGACGCAATATCATTGCTAGCAGCTTGTCTGAGTAGAATATCTTCAGAAGCAGAATAACATTTTTGACAATCTCTCAATTTTTACTTCTGTCCTGAGTTAGACTAATATTTGGACAAAGTTCCTTCAAGTTAAAATAGCATAGATTTTATTAATAGGTTTGTGTGTGTTTGTGTGTGTGTGCGTGCGTGTGTGTGTGTGTGTCAGTGTTTTAAACAGGGAAATATCTATTACATATTTGTAATATCCAAACACATTGACATTCATCTTTCCATCATAGCTTGAGTAACATTGCTCTGGATCATAAACGTGTTCTTTAAGCAGATTAAAGAAAAGAGCCTGACTTGTTCCTACAACTGACCATGACCCAGTCTGAGACTGATATCATCGGCCATATCAACAACCTGGTTACATTTAAGATTTGTTGTGAGGAGTGGAGGAGTGGGACTATGAAAGGAAGCAGTGACCCAAAACGTCGGGGAACTATAGACCAGTGAGCCTGATGTCAGTGGTGGGTAAGTTCTTGGAAGGGATTCTGAGGAACAGGATTTTCATGCATTTGGAAAGGCAAGGGCTGAACGGAATGGTCAACGTGGTTTTCTGCATGGGAAATGATGTCTCATAAATTTGATTGAGATTTATGAAGAGGTGACAAAGAAGATTTATGAAGGCACATTGATAGACATTGTCTTTATGGACCTCAGCAAGGTGTTCATAATATTCCGATTGATAGACAGATTAGTAAAATTAGGTTACAGGGAATGCAGAGGAAGCTAATCAATTGGATTCACAACTGGCTTGAAGGTAGACGGTTATTTTTCAGACTGGAGGCTTGTGACCAGCAGTGTGCTGCAAGAATCAGTGCTGAGTTCACTGCCTTTCCACATTGATATCAAGGATTTCGGTGTGAACTTCGAAGGCATACTTAGTAAGTTTACAGATTACATCAGAAAGGTGGAATAGTGGATTATCGCAGAGTACAACGAGATCACAATTAGATGGGACAAAGGGACAAGGAGTGTGGGAGGAAGCTTAATTTAGGTAAATATGAGTTTTTGCATTATTGGAACGGCAAATCAGGGCAAGAATTATACACTCAATGGTACGGTCCTGGGGAGTGTTGTGGAACAAAGGGACCGAGGACTGCAGATGCATAGTTCCTTGAAAGTTGAGTCGCAGGTAGACAGAGTGTTGCAGAACACATTTGGCACATTTACCTTAATCAGTCAGAACGTTGAGTATAGAAGTTGGGGTGGAATGTTGCATCTGTACAGGATGTTGGCGAGGCCACGTTAAGAATACTGCGTATAATTCGATTTTCTCCAGAAAGCATTCACAAAGATGTATCAGGACTGTACAATTTCAGCTCTGGGGAGAGGCTGATTAGGTTGAGGTGTTTACCCCTGGAGTCAGATGCTGTGGGGTGACATTATAGAGGTTTATAAAATCATCAGCGGCATGGATATTCTGAAGAGCCACGGTCTCTTTCCCCGGATAGGGGGGCTCCAGAACAAGGGGGCATAGGCTGAAGGCAGATGGGAATGATTTAGAAGGGACATTAGGGGTAAATGTTTCACACAGACATGGGTGTCCGGAAAGTGCTATCAGAGGGCGTGGTGAAGTCAGTTGAAAATGTCTGATACAGGAGGGATATTGACCAAATATTAGCAAATGGGTTTGGATCAGATTTGGTTATCTGCTCCGGGTGGACAGATTGGACTAACGGGTCCGTTTCCATGCTGCATGACTCTCCAATTCTTTAAGAGGGATGAGGAGAAATTCTGAAAGGACTTTTGGAGTGGGAATTCTCTTCACTGGAAGTTTATCGTGCCTATATGTTCACACTGATTCAAACGTGTGTTAGTTAAAAGTGAGTCACGGATAATGGGATACAGACAGGAAAGTGGGTTTAAGACCACAACAATCTTAGTGCCTGGTGGAGAAGGTTGAAAGTGTTTAATGACCCACTCCTGCTCCTCAGTCCCATGTTTCGGTGTTCCATTCAGCCCCTCAAACCTGCTAGACAGGAGCAGTTAAAGGCCACTTCCCCCTATAAACTGGTGCACAGAATGAGAGGAAACCATTCAATCGCTCAAGACTATCCCAGATGGTTTGTGGAGGTTTGGAAAATGTGATTTGAAAACCCAGGCTAGGTATGAAACAAATCCCTAACCTCTCTTTACAGAGCTTCCCCTCTCTGCAACTTGTGTTTCATTTGTTTGTCATGTTATAGACCCAGGTTCACTATGAATTCAGCCCCCATACATTACCCAAGGATTGCTCATGGAATCCTCTGGTCTTCCTGACTGTAATACTCAATAACAGAACATCCAGCAAAATAACATGCACCGACTTCCCAATAACAGAATGACAGAACATCAGAAACAGGGCTAGTTCGTTCACCACTCCCCCAAACCTGCCTTGCCCTTCACTACGATCATGGCTGATCTGCTGATGGTCTCAGATCCTCTTTAATGCCTGATTCTTCCTATCTCTCACCTCTTCAACAGGTCAATATCCATCTCTCTCGTCTTCAAGTAATTAGCCTTCTAGCTCCCCAAACACCCTGGAAAATAGAATTCCTATCATTCAATACCATCTGTTTGAAGAAAACACATGCTGCTCCTATGTCATGGCCTATTGATATGAACTAATGATGTGAACATAATGGTTTATGTAAGAGTAACTGGCCCTCATATCAAGACGGTACTTGACTAAGGTTGACATCAAAGTACTTAACAAAACTGTTCTTAGTGGGAGTCAATCATCGCACAAAGGAAGATGTTTGTGGTTCGTGGATGTCAGTCATCTATGGGAGATCCTCAGGGTAGCTTCGTCTTCACAAGCTGCTTCATCAATGTCTCCCCGACCCCACCCCCATCCTCCCCACGATAAGATAAGAATAAGGAATCAGAATAGGGATGGTCATTGAAGATTCCACAATGTTCAGAATAATTTGTTCCCCATCCCTCAGTTCCTGAAACAGTCTGTGTCCAAGTGCAGCAAGACCCAGACACCATTCAGGATTATGCTGCTGTAGTGTCAGTAACATTCTTGTAGCAGATCTGCTAGACTGTGCACATTATCAAAGTAAAATTCATGAATCAAATCTTATCTGCTCCTTTTACATTTAATCTGCGATAACACATCTACTATCACATTCTTACGGCCCACACCATGTATATTTTGTATGTTAAAAGTCAGTAACATATACTCCAATGAAATGCTCTCATATTTTAGAATTTAAATCTTTCAATAAAATGCAAGAGGATTGTAGTTGTATACATTCATCTCCGACAATCCATTTGTCACATAAACAATAAAATGTTGTCAGGCCAGTAGCAAACTCAAAAATCCTTTTTCTGTAGTGGAGCATTTTCTTTCCGGTGGGTGTTGGGTTTTGTTTGACAGATAGCTAATTGACCATTCAATTCCATTATTATGTTCCTGCATTAATACATCTCCAACCCCTATATACCTAGCAACAATCGCAAGTTTGTCGGCTTTCAAAATATTTGGTGTCGATAAAACTGATGCGGTGGTTAATGCTGGTTTTGAATTCTCAAAAGTCTGCTGGAATTGTTCTGTGCACCAACATTTCGTGTTCTTCTTCTTCAAAATTATTCAGTGGTTCCATGACGCTGCTGAAGCTTGGAACAAACTTCCAATGGAATCCACGCAGTCCCAATAATCGAAGCTCCTCTTTCTTCGAGGATGGTTGTGGAAATTCCTCAAAGCCCTTCGTCTTTGTGTGCCATTTGGTCAATCTTCCATGTCCAATGTAATGTCCCAAGAACGTCACCTCTGCCTTTGCAAATTCTGTTTTCTTTTCGTTTATTATCAGTTTTCCTTCTTGTAATCATTGCACGAGCTCTGCCAACTGGAACATGAGATCTTGACTTGCTAAAGATCACTGCATCTAACAGATAAACTGCGCAATTTCGTCATCTGGACACAACTCTGTTCATGAGTCTTTAGAATATGGCTGGTGCATTATTCATTCCAAAGAGCATCACTTTGAATTCATGTACCCCAATTAAGATTACAAACGCAGAAACTTCTTTCACTTTCTCTGATAAAGTTACCTGCCAATAACCATGCAGAAAGTCCAACTTTGTGATGACGTGTGGCTTGTCAAACTTTACATATGTCGTCTTCGAATCTTGGTATTGGATAGGAGTCCGATTTTGTGTCAGCGTTGACCTTTTGATAGTCCACACAAAATCGCTGAGCCCCATCAAGTTTGAGTATTAACAGAATCAGCGTACTCCACTCGCTCTGACTTGGATCAATGATATCTTCGTTGAGCATCGCATTCACTTCGATCTGGACCTCGGTGGCTTTGTGAGGATTAAGCCTGCAGGGGAGTTGTTTATCAGAACAGCATTCACTACTTCCAAACCATACACAAAACCATAAGTCCTCCCATCATGTTTCTGCAAATGTCCACGTACTGCTGCAATGAACAGTTAACTGGGTTCATTGCTCTTGCAACAGACAGGTCGCTATCCTATCCCACTCCTCAAGGACTTCCATGTTATTTAATGCATTTTGCTTCACATCAAACCTCATGACATCTGGATTTGATTCCTCATGCTGCGGGGCAATAACCAGCACCTGTTTCCCCAGTTCCTTATCTCTATATTAGTAAGAGTACAATGTATTCACATGATACACCTGTACCTCTTTTATATCCAGCATCTTTACCAGATATTTACTCAGTTAACCTGAGTCTACTTTTTCTCCATTTGGAAGGGGCCACTAAACCTGGCTTTGAAGGGATTACCTACCCCTGGTGGCATCTCCAATGAAAACAATACATCAAATTTTACAGTTTTTACCTGTCACATATGTCATTCTATCCTCTGCCCTCTTCAGGTACTGTTTAGCTAACTCACATACATACTCGGTTTAATCTCTCCCACACCTCAGATACATCATCGAAGACAGACATCTCCGACTTCGATCTTGTTAATTTCACTTTAATTAATTCAAAAATTCCTCTCACACCATGTCCGAATATTAACTCAAAGGGACTAAACTGATTAGATTCGTTTAAGGCATCCCTCATGACAAAGAATTGAATGAGACACCTTTATCCCAATCATTCAGGTAATCCTGAGAGTACGCTGTTAACATGGTCTTCAGCGTCTGATGCCAACTTTCCAAGGCTCCCTGGGATCCAGAATGGGACGCACTTGATTGGAAGAGCTGTGAGCCGAAGCTATCCATGATTTACTTAAAAAGCCGAGAACTAAAATGACTCCCTTGGACTGACAGAAATTCTCTGGGTAGCCCGAACTGAGTAAAGAAAGCTACCAACCTCTCCACCTCCCTTTTTGCCTTCACACTCCATAATGGAATTGCTTCTGGTAATCTGACAGACACATCGATTAAGGTCAGCAAATATTAGTTTCCACTTTTATTTTAGAAAGGCGGCCTATGCAACTAACCATAACCCGCGTAAAAGGTCCGTCGAACGCAGGAATTGGCAACAAAGATTCTGGTTTTAGTACTGCCTGGGGCTGACCGACATTTGGCAAGTATGACACATACGCCAAAAAATAACCACGTCCTTGTGCATTCCAGGTCGTAAAAATGCTGTTGTACCTTAGCCTGAGTCTTCCAGGTGACCTCCTGCAGGTAGTTTATGTGATACCCGTAACACTTCCTGTCTGTATGCGACCTCAAAAACAATCTGGGAAACTTTGGCCCATTTTTCCTCTTCACGAACCTGCCGTGGTCTCCATTTTCATATAGGATTCTATCTTTAAATTGCTAACGCTCTACAATACATTCTGATTCATTTTCTGAGTATGCATCAATTTAGATAAATGTCTGTTGTAAGGCATTAGCCTCTCAGGACTAAACACCTCTGCCTGTTCTGGTTTCTCCCTCAGTGTTACATGAAACAACGGGCCAGCTTATAAAACTTCCGCTCCTTTGCCTTTCTCTACTTTTTGCCTCTTGCTGTAACTTATGACAGTGAGATCTTGATATTACACAGTCTGGACATTTTTTCTGGGTATTTATCTTTTAACCCCTCAATTTCCTAGTCTTCCTTTGACTACGAAAGGTGTCACTCCCACCTGGGATCCTGCTAAATTGTTCTCAAGAATAAACCTGTATTTCTGAAACTGACGGTCTGTCACTCACTCCGACTGTCACGTCCACAATCTCGATTTGGATCTCCAACCTGATCTTACACAGGGGAGCACTACATTTCTGTTCCCATTCCACAAATGATCACTCTCTCAGGTACCATGTCCGAAAGAGTGCAAATACTTTCATCACTTACTTTTAGAGGCTGAGAGAATATTAGGATTACAGATGCTGAAGATCACAGGTGAAAGGTGTGACACTGGAAACGCACAGCAGGTCAGGCAGCAACGGAGTAGCAGGAGAATGCACATTTCAGGAATAACACTTTCATAAGGAAACTGGGGAATGGGGGAAAGGGTTATGAGAGATACATAGGTGGGTCGGGGTGGAGCAGGGCGGAAGATAACTTAGAATGCGATAGGTAGATGCAGATTGGGGGTGATGGTGAAAGGTCAGAGGGCAGGGTGAAGCGGACAGGTGGTAGGACATTTGGGACCCTCCAACCACATGGCATCAACGTCTACGTCACCAGTTTTCAATTCACCCCTCTCCCAAACTCATCCCAGATCCAAACCTTCAACTCAGCATCGCCTTATTCAACTCTCCTGACTGTCCACCGTCCTTCCCACATGTCCACTCCACCTTCCTCTCTGACCTATCACGATCACTCACATCTTCATTTCTCTATCGCCTTACCACTGACCTGCCCCCAGCCCCACCTCTAACCTCCTATTGACCTTTTGCCCCGTTCCCTACGCCTCCACGCCACTTTCCAGATGAAAGGCTTGTGCCTGATATGTCGATGTTCAGAGCTGTTGTGACCTGCCTGACCTGTTGTGCTTTGCAAACGCCGCACTTTTCGAAAATTGGAGGCTGAGCAGATCCAGTATCTCGAAAAATTATACCTTGTTGTCCTTCTCCCCTGTTCTTCCTGAGTAAACTTTACCCACTTTGATGAATTCCTTATGGAGATCAGTTACTAACTCCATCCCCAGACCCTGCCAAAGCTGTGCACTCTCCTGCAGCTCCTCAACTTTTCTTGGGGTTTCCTTTACTACTTCCACTAACGCCACGCGATTAACCTCTTTTACCACATCTTTTCCCACAGTGCCTTTCTACAATGACTAGCATTGTTGCTTTGTGAGCCCCACTTATGTCAGTGAAGACATCTTTTCTCGCTGCGATTCTTAAATCACTGGCACTGTAATTCTGTGTGTTCCACTCGGTATTGTGAAAACATCTGAGGACTTTCACCTCCCTTCACACCGCTTGTGATTTTTTATTAAGCTAAAGCAAACTATTCCCAGTGTGCAAAATCTTTGTTTTGTCGAGTAGGATTTCCCCTTCTCCCAATTTCTATCCCTCACAGGTGGGAGATCCCACCAGAAGCGAAATTGCAGCTCATGCACCAATGCGTATATACCTGCCATCTCTGTAACTCTTCTCACTTCTTCAACTTCCTGTTCATTCGCAGGAACTCTGATCATCTCTGGAAGTGAGTGTTTAAATTCCTCCGGGAGATTGCTCTGTCTCAGAGCCTTACATGTCTTGTCTATTTTTCAGGCCCATGCCCATCTATCAAAATTACTATGCTTGACTCATTCAAACTCAATATAATTCTGACCTGGTTCCATCATTACGTTTCTGAACCCCTCTCTATATATTTCTGGTACCAATTCATTGGCACTTAAAATAGCCAGTTTGACATCGACATAATCCTTCACCCCTCATCTGACAGCGCCATATATACCTCACTAGCTCTGCCTACCAGCTTTGTCTGAACTAGCATTACCCACATGTTCACTGACCACTCCATCTTTCTATCCAATTTTTCAAATGAAATGATAAAGGCAGCCACATTTTTCTTATCAAAATATGGCAATGTTTTAGCATATTTATGTATATACATATACATATATATGCCTACATTCTATTTTTATCTCTATCCTGTTAACTTGACTTGACTGCACAACTTTTCAAGTTCAAATTCTCTCTCTCTCTTTCCTCATCTCGCTTTCTCTTTCTCTTCTACCTCTCTTTCTCTTCTCTCTTTCATTTAGTCTCACGTTTTAATCTTCTAACTCCATTACTGCATTTGCAATATTTCTTTTCTAACTCTACGGCACTCACTGTCACTTTCTCAAATACACTGAAGTGCTTGACCAACTTCATTCCAAGTTCAGCTTTCTTTTTGTCCCTGGTTAAACCCAATTCTAACCTATTTGCTAATTCTAACTGTACGCCCTTTCTCTGTCTTTCTAAACTTTCTTGAAAAATTGTGAATCATTTTGAAACCCCAGAACCTCTTTAGTAATGTAAAGACACATTTCTCTCACTTCTCATTTGATCATCCATAAGTAACAGAAACGAAACAAATTTTCCGATCTAAGCTTTATTTAAAGATCTCGGAAAATAATTGCCAAGTGTTGGAATCTGCTGGGACCTTTTATACCCCTAATCTGTTCACATCTGTCCAAATCCTGAATGACAAGCCCCAAACTGTTACGACATCGATGTCGAACGCTTCTATGAATAAAAACCAAACATCAAAAAAAGCTCACCTCGCCTCGTGATCTGTTAAAATATAAGTGACAGAGAACACCCAAATTCCACCATTCAAAGAAACATAACAATACATTTTATGAACCCGAACAGTAAACATTAAACAGCAACTATTCACAAATACAATACTACCTTTTCTTAATTGGTGACTACAACTTTGCAAATATGCCAGTCCATTAACCCACTTATTGAACGTTACGTTAACTTAATCTCAGCAATCACAAAATCTCTGTCTTCTCCGCTGTCCTCAGTCTTCCAGCTGCTGATCTCCCTGGGTCACCTTCTTTCTGTTTTTTTTTACTGTAAGTAGGTTTACATGAAAAACGTATTTTGGATGGAACATTTCTTCTAATTTGAGACCAGGACGTAAGATGACCAGTTAGCTTTCTCACTAATTTTCAAAATAACAGCTTTATATACTCCCCATGACACATTAAATTCTCATAGTTTGATTGGTTTCCAGCTGTTAAAACAATAAAGTTCAGCTTCCAGTAGCTTTTGGTATCCTGGGTAAGTTTAAAATTAATTAGTTACATTCGAAAGGAATTTTTTGCATTGCACGTAAGAGTCCCAGCTATCTCGAATGGACGTGGTATATTAGGGGCATTCTTATTTCTGGCCAGGTATGTTAGATATCTACCTCGTTTATCACCATCCTTAAATAATCTCTGTTTCGGAAAGGAGATTTCCCTCCTTGCTGTCTGGGTAATCGTAGCATTCAAAGTTGTTCTGAGCTGTAATCTGCTGCAACTTGGTTACAGATGGTCTGTCAAAGTATGCTGTCTGAGCTGCCTTCAGGCAAGCCTCGATCACACTGCTCTGCTCTGCTTTCTCCCGCCTCTGGGTCGCTGAGTAAGAAATAATCGAACCCCTTGCATTGGCCTTGGCAGTCTCCCAGAGCACCGATGGATTACTGTCAATAACCAAATTAATATCCCCAAATTTTTAAATTCCCCTGAAAAATACTCAATAAAATAGCTCTCCTTCAGGAAGAAAGGACACATGCGGCAGTGCTGCGAGCCTGTCCCATCTCCACTGACCTTAACCTCCATGTGCACTGCTGCATGATCAGAAATGGCTATCTTCGCAATTCTGCAGCACAGTGCAGAATTACTAATAAGGTCAACAGTTCAAAAAAATGCCAATACCCTTACAGCACTTACGTGGTTGTGAGAAAAGTGAAGTCCCTCCCCTCAGGATGGAGACAACTCCACATACCCACAAGCCCCACCTCCCTGTTCAGGTACACAAACTGGTTGGATTGCAGGGACATACCCACAAGACCCCAAGGCATCCTGTCCACTTTGCGGTTAATAAGTAGGTGAAAGTCTCCCGTTATTACTGTATGACGGGCCCCAAGTGCATTAACCTGGAAAGCACATCTGTAAAGAATTTGAGGGAATATTCCAGGCGCAGCATACATTCAAATTCCTGTACATATCTCCATGTATTAATGCTTTAGGAATCAAAAACCGCCCATATTCATTCTTAATTTGGTCTCACCCTTGGAAGGGAAGATTCTTCTTGATGAGTTAGTAACCCCTCTGCATTGCGAATTAAAGGATGTGAAAAAACATATGTCTGAACACTGAGACAGAGAGGCGAGGAGAGAAGGTGGAGGTAAGCGAGGGCTGCCTGGAAGGTAAGGGCGAAATTTATATTTAGGCAGTGGCTAAACCCGAGATAAAGCTAATGTAGTATTACCCTCCCGACGCGTCCGCTACACGGAAGCAGAAGATAGAGTAAGCTAAGAGTTCTATTTTTTTCTTTATGGTTCTTTCTCATTTATTTAAATGCGTTGTTTGGGTTCAGTTAATTCATATCAATCAAAGCTTACAATGGCAGCGGACCTCAGTCACGTGGCATGTGCCTCTTGATAGATGTCGGAGCTTAGGAACGTGTGTAACATTCCGGACGCTTTCACTTGCAAGACGTGTGTCCAGCTGAAGCTCTTGATGACTGCATGATGGCTCTGGAGCTGCGGATGAACTCAATGCGGAGCATCCGGGATAATGAGGAGGTTATGGATAGCACGTTTAGTGAACTGGTCACACCGCAGTTAGTGCTGCTGAGGGAGACAGCGAATGGGTGACCAAAAGATGGAAAAAGAGGAGGAAGGCAGTGCAGATGTGCCCTGCGGTCATCTCCCACCAAAACAGGTATACCGTTTTGGATACTGTTGGGGGAGATGGCTCACCAGGGGAGGGCAGCAGTTGCCAGGATCATGGCACCGTGGCAGGCACTGCTGTTCAGAAGGGTGGGAACAAGTCTCGTAGAGCCATAGTCAGAGGGGATTCTATTGTGAGGAAAGTAGATAGGCGTTTCTGTGGCCGAAAACGGGACTCCCGGATAGCATGTTGCCTCGCAGGTGCTCCAGTCAGGAATGTCACCGATTGGCTGCAGAGCATTCTGAAAGAGGAGGATGAACAGCCAGTTGTCTTGGTGCATACAGACACCAATGATATAAGTAGGAAAAGAGATGCGGTCCTGAAAGAAGAATTCAGGGAGCTTGGGGAGAAGTTAAAGAGGAGGACCTCAAAGGTAGTGATCTCGGGATTACTACCAGTGCCATGTGCCGAGCAGTATAGAAATGAAAAAATAGGCAGGATGAGCACGTGGCTTGAGAGATGGTGTCGGAGGCAGGGGTTCAGATTTGTTGGATAATGGGACCGGTTCTGGGGAAGGTTGGACTATTATAAAATGGACATTCTACATCTGAACCAGAACAGAACCAATATCCTTGGGGGAGCTTTTGCTACTGCTGTTGGGGTGGTTTTAAACTAATGTGGCAGTGGACTCGGAACCAGAAGAGAAAACAAGTAGGCAGCGAGGTCGAGACTGGAGACTGTAGGAATTATGAAGATAGCATTAATAATGGAAAGAGTAGGCAGACAGCAGATGAACGCGAAAAATATAACTGGTGGCATGAAATGCATCTACTTTCATGCAAGGTTTATAGTGTGTATGGAAGATGAAGTTAAGTCTTCGATTGGTACCTGGGAGTATGATGTTATTGCAATCATAGAGACTTGATTGCGGTGGGGGATTTCTTTGGGAACAGTGACCACAATTCTGTAAGTTTTAGAATGCTCGAAGATAAAGTAGAGAGTGGTCCTAAGGGAAGAGTATTAAACTGGATCAAGGCCAATTATATCAAAATTAGGCAGGAGCTTGGAAATGTGAATTGGACACAGCTATTTGAAGAAAAGTCCACATTTGGAATGTCAGAACTTTCAGGAATAGGTTAAAGTAAGTGCAGGATAGGCATGTCCCGTTGAAGGCAAAGGATAGGAAGGGCAAGTTTCGTGAACCGTGGGTGACAGGAGAAATTGTACGACTCGCCAAAACAAAAAGGGAAACATACATAAGGTCGAGGGAGCTGAGAACAGAGTGGGCCCTGGAGGAATTTCAGAAGAGTAAAACAAATCTGAAAAGTGGAATCAAGCGGGAGAAAAGGGGTCATGAATTAGCTTTAGCAAGCAGAATTAAGGTGAATCCAAAAACATTTTATTCTTATATAAGAAGCAAGCGGGTAACTCGAGAAAGGATTGGTCCACTAAAGGATAACCATCTGAGAGAATGGGTGAGATTCTGAATGATTACTTTGCATCTGTATTCACTGCCGAGAGGCGCATGATGAATGTTGAGATTAGAGATAGAAGTTTGATTAGTCTGGATCATGTTGACATAAGAAGGGAAGATGTGTTGGGTAGGTTCGATGTTATGAAGGTGGACAAAACCCTATGACCACATGGGATCTATCCCATGTTCCAGAGGGAGGTGAGAGAGGAAATAGCTGGGGCCATGACAGATATCTTTGTGGCATCCTTAAATACAGGTGAGGTGCCAGAGGACCGGAGTGTTGCTCATCTTGTCTCCCTGTACAAGAAGGGTAGTAGGGATATTCCAGGTAATTACAGACCAGTGAGCCTGACATCGGTGGTGGGGAAGATGCTGGAGAAGGTACTAAGGGATAGGATCTATTTATATTGAGAAGAAAATGGGCTTATCAGTGATAGGCAACATGGTATTGTGCGGGGAAATCGTGGCTTACCAACTTGATAGACTTATTCGAGGAAGTGATCAATTTGATCGAAGGAGGAAGGGCTGTTGATGTCATATGCATGGACTTTAGTAAGGCATTTGATAAAGTTCCCCATGGTAATTAATGGAGAATGTGAAGTTACAAGGTGTGCAGGGTGTTCAAATTAGGTGGATAAAGAATGGTTGAGCAGCAGAAGACAGAGAGTAGTAGTTGAAGGGAGTTCCTCCAAATGGTGAAAGGTGACTAGCGGTGTTCCACAGGGGTCAGTGTTGGTGCCACTGTTGTTTGTAATATACATAAATGATCTGGAAGAGGGCACTGTTTGTATGATCAGCAGGTGTGCAGATGACACGAAAATTGGTGGAGTAGCAGAAAGCATAAGGGACTATCAAAGAATAAATTAGGAGGTAGATAGACTGGCGTGTTGAGAGGAAAAAGTGGCAGATGGATTTATATCCAGATAAATGTGAGGTGATGCATTTAGGCAAGACTAATTCTCGAGCGAATTATAGAATGAACGGAAGAGCCTTGGGAAAAGCTGATGAGCAGAGACATCTGGGAGTGCAGTTCCATAGTTCCCTGAATGTTGTTGCACAGGGAGATAGAGTGGTAAATAAGGAATATAATATGCTTGCATTCCTTGGACGGGGCATTGAGTATAAGAGCTGGCAAGTTATCTTAACATTGTGCAAGACATTGGTTCGGCCACATTTAAAATTCTTTGCGCAGGTCTGGTCGCCACATTACCAAAAGGATGTGGAAGCTTTGGAGACGGTGCAGAGAAAATTTACAAGGATGTTGCCTGGTATGGAAGGTGCTAGCAGTGAAGAAAGGTTGAGCAGGTTAGATTTATTTCATTAGAAATATGGGGATTGAGGGAGCACCTGATTGCAGTTTATAAAGTCATGAAGGGTATAGACAGGGTGAATAGAGACAAGCTTTTTCCCACGGTGAAGGATTCAATAAAGAGAGGTCATGCTTTCAAAGTGAGAGGTGGAAAGTTTAAGGGGGAGACACGCAGCAAGTACTTCACACAGAGGGTAGTCGGCATTTGGAATGCTTTGCCAGCAGAGGTGTTCGAGGCAGGCACGGCAGATTCATTAAAGATGCATCTGGACAAATGCATGAGTAAGTTGGGAGTATAGGGATACAGATGCTTTGGAATTCACCGACAGGTTTAGACAGTACATTTGCTTTGGTTCAGGTTTGGAAGGCCAAAGAGCCTATTCCTGGGCTGTACATTTCCTTGACTCTTTGTTCTTCTTTGTACTGCCTGCTGCAACCTGAATTGCTCCATACTGGTTAGATGTGTTTCTTGCATCAAGGCATCATGGACCATCTTTTTTCTCAGGCTTGAAAGCATCTTTTTACTCTTAATTGGTGAATGACTTCCCTTTACATTCCAGGTGCACCTTTGAAATGAACTGTTAGCTATAGCCGTCTGAAATAGCCCGTGACCCCCTGGCAGGAAGAACTCCACTCATAGCGTGCCGAGTGAAAACAGCAAACAGTTCGTAGAAATATAAAAATGCGACTTTCAAAACTACCAGATCAAAACTTCTACCACATATGTCTACAACACACCAACATCTAACACAAATGAAAGGATACTGTGCCCCCTTGCCCACAGGGGGCGCTCAGACTACCAACTAACCCCTTCATGGCTCCATCCAGCTGAAGCTGTACCCCAAACGCAGACAGTATCCTATAACAAGTAAATTAAAAGTGGGCGCTCAACCCGTCTTATCCATGCTTTAACCTTCTGTACTCCTTGTTAAAAAAACAAAAAAAAAACACATCGCACTTCCACGAACCAAATCCCCAGCCCATATCAAGGGAGAGAAATGAAAAGGAAATGATAAAAATAAAAGCAAAGGACAATGGTAGGAGAGAGAGAGAAGGGAAAAGATCGAGAAAAAAGAAAAAAAAACGTAGGACACCCAGAAAAAAAAAATATATATATATATAAAGGAGGTACAGGTAAACAGAGAAAAAATAAAGCAAACATTATTGTCCACATTAATTGAGCCAGCCAGTCTCTTATAAGGTGTCGAAGAAGTCCTTTGCCTTTTATGTTGAGTCAAAATTAAACATGGACCCTCCATGGCTGAAATGTAATATTGCCAGATATCTTACAGAGTACTGGATATTCAAGTCCCTCAGCCGCCTTTTTAAACTCACCAAACGCCTTTCTTTTGCAATCACGATTGCAGAAAAGTCTTGGAAAAGCATAATTGGCGATCCAGTGAATGCCAGGGCCTGTGGCTCCTTCCCCATCGCTCGAGAAACTTCCAGCACCGTTTACATACATCGATATCTGCTGGTGTCACACTGCGACCGGGTGAGGGCGCGGGACCTTTTAGAGCCTGTGCACTGCGATGGTGGGCCAACTCACCCGAACCCGGCATGACCCAACTCCCAGCTTAAATAACTGTGGAGCCATTGCTCCAAGAAGCTGACCAGCTGGCATACATCTTCCTGTTCCTGCAGCCAGATCAGACAGATGTTGTTCTGACAGTCTTTTCTCTTCCAAAGCCTGTACCTGCTATGCTGTTCCAGGGCCTGGACCTGACACGACAAGGATTCCACCGCAGTTTCAGAGGCTGCAGTCCGTGGCTCCTCCTCCATACTGTCCTTGCTGAGATGCTGGACCTCCTGGCCATGCTCCTGCAGCATGACCGAGATCGTTTCAAGCCTGGCCCCTGTCTGCTCCACCGCTGAATCGATCTTCTCTCAGTTTCACACACTCCAAGGCCAGGCTCTGCTCCACAGCTGAGTCCCTGGGAGCGCATGATGAGGTCGATGATGCGTTCCCAGACATGTTCCTTGCTGCCAGGGAGTTCCCTGCTTGTTGCACACCTCGCAGTCCCCTTTAGTGATTTTGCTAACAATTTTAAACTCACACACAGCAATTCTGGGCGTCAAAAACTAATGATTTCGAACGCAATGGGTAATGAAGGGAGAGTAAGTGTCCCATTTTATCTGGGTTCTGGTGCAGAGCTCAGCAGGTGAGTCCAACGAAATCGCCACCATCTTGAAACCCACCGTATGCCTTCTTAAAAACCCTCTCAACCTGGGTGACAGTTTTCAGGGATCTATGCATATAGACACAGTGAGCTCTCTGCTCATCCTCATGACCATGAATCTTTCCATTGGCCCAGTACTCTTTATTCCTGTTGCTCCTTCTGAAATGCATCACCTCACACTTTTATGCATTAATCTCCAATTGCAATCTGTCAGCCCAGCTGTGCGTAATATCTATGCATCTGTGTAACCGGCAGTATTTTTCAGTACGATCCACAACTCCAACAACCTTAGTGTCACCTGCAAATTCGCTAAGCCATCCGCCTCCTCCATCATCTAGGAAATTTATAAAAATGATAAACAATAGTGGCCCCAAATCAGATCCTTGTGGTTCACCACCAGTAACTGAACATCAGGATGAAAATTTCCCATCAACCTCCACCCTCTGTCTTCTTTTTACTAGCCAATTTCTGATCCAAACCCCTAAGTCGCCCTCAATCCCATGCCTCTGTATTTTGTGCAATAGCCTCCCGTGGAGAAACTTATCAAATGCCTTACTGAAATTCATATACAGCACATCAACCACTTTATCCTCATCCACTTGTTTGCTCATCTTCTCAAAGAATTTATAAAGTTTTGTGAGGCACAACCTACAGTTTACAAAACCGTGTTGACTATTCCTAATCAACTTATTCCTCTCGAGATTTTAATAAGTACTATCTCTTGTAACCTTGCCCAATATTATACCCACAAACTAAGTAAGGGTCACTGGTCTCTAATTTCCAGGGATGTATCTACTCCTCTTCTTGAGCAAGGGGACATTTGCTCTCCTCAAGTCTGCTGGCACTACCGCCGTTCCTTTGCAGTCATTGGGTCAAAATCCTAAAATTCCCTCCTTATTGGCATAATGTGTCAACCCACAGCAAGTGGACTGCAGTGATTGAAGAAGGCAGTTCACGACCACCTTCCCAATGGTAAATCGGGATCGGGTATTAATGCTGGACAGCCAGCGATTTCAAGTCCCACAAATATATTTTAAAACGCTCTTGAATAGATATGGTATGCAGTCAGATGAACGAAACGGAGTTTGTCACCGTAGCAGAAGGCAGTGACGCCCATGCTCCCAATATATAAGTAGCAAGGGCAGTGAGGTAATGGTTCACTACTGAAACTCAGTTGGTTAGCATGGAGACCCACGAGCAACACTGCCAGAAGCAACGAGGGAGACAGTAATTGAACAAGTTCAATGGTGCAGTTTGTAATAGCCTGCAAAGTAAATATCTGAATTCAGAGTCTCAACAGGAACAATAATGGTGGGAAGAAGTGAAGACTGTATGAAAGAACTGTAATGCAGTCATAACTGGTTTATAGAAAAGAAATCTGGAGAGTGAGACTTACCAGGGTGACCAACTATAGAAAGACGAGGATAATAAATGTATTGAATAATGCAAAGAGCATAATCGATGCGCAATGGTAATGACAACCAATCATAATATGTAGAAAGAATAGAAAATCATAGGATATACTACGATCCATTGTTGGAACATTCCAGTCTAATGTTCGCAGATCCTGATCCATTGTTGGAACACTCCATTCTAATGTTCTCAGATTCTGATCTATTGTTGGAACTTTCCAGTCTAATGTTATCAGATACTGACTTCTCCTCCCCTTCTCTCTCGGGGTGCTGATCTCTGTTGGTTTTCTCGGTGATACTGCAACGCATACAATGGAATAGCACATTGAACGGAGCCCATTTATCATTAAAAGACGGAAACTCTCCACTAGGATAATTAGAATCCATGAAGATTGGCATAAATCACAGTCACTGAACAAACAGGCTCAGTTACATCTTCGTTTCATGTCTTTTCATACCAAAACAAAAGTGAGCATTTATTAGTTTGGATGGAATGGACGAGCGTTACGGACGGATGAACCATTAATCTTTCAATTTATTGAAGAGTTTTCCTTGCATGTGGGTGTATTGCTGGAACACTGCAGGGTTGTATACGTCCCTCCCTGTTTATAAAAGGAGACAGGGATAACATAACAAAACAGCTACAAAAAATGACTGGTGGGGGTATTTCTGGAGATTTTAACCAAAGGTACGATACTTATTGCCAATTGACGTTGTGTGAGGTTACTCTGGGGAAAAAGTGCCCAGTTCTAAAAGCCGTTGATATATTTGAGACAAATCATTGGGACAGTTACTCAGGAACGGGGAAAGCAATTCTCTCCCAATGTGCCTGTAACAGAGGGATAGCCGGAGGCCATTCAGCCCACTCTAGCCTCGTCCCAATTGAAGCGGTGGAAAGATGGAACTTTGATAAGTTTTACAAAGGGAACTATTCAAAACAGAGAGAGTGTTACTGGAGCTGTATGAGGTGTTGCTGAGAGGGCACCTGGTACACTTAGTTGTTTGTGTTTCTGTAACTGGGAGGGGAGGGGCCTTCATTCGATACAGTTTACCAACCATTCATAATCTACAGGCTTCTGTGTCATTTCATGTCTCTGATCTATTACAGAGGGATAGGAGCAGGCCATGTAACATCTTGACCCTGTTTCAGAGGGACAGGTGATGATTTGACACCTGAATACAGGCTGAGGTTACCAGTTGTAGTCAGGGGCCACAATTTAACAGATGGTCTTCATAACCTAGGTGGCAACAAGTTAGCATCTTGGTGCAAATAACATGACAAAATGGCTTCTAGACTGCAAACTGACAATTCTTCTAAAGCTGCAGAAAATGGCTTTCATGTTACTGACTGCTACTGCTGTATAAATGACAAACCACAGTCTGCGTCAGTAGTGATTAGCAGACAATGAGCTATTTAAAGCATCTAAATATTTCAGCTAGATGAGATAGATTTATCCAGCTTTTAGGTGCAGGTGCAATGGTTCAGTTAGTGATACAAGAATGGCCTGAGTTTTGGAAAATAAAGTTGGTTACCAGAAGATATCTTTGGACCACGGAACTGTCACATAAAGCAATATCGAGCATTGATTGGTAATTGTCTGAATGTTCTATTCGATCATGGCCTGAACCATCTTCAATAAAACTATTAAAAAAGTCTTTGTTTTCAGCTTTGTGCATTATTACACCAAGGAACACGGAAGAAACCTTTGTGTTTCTGCATGCTCTGTACTCGGCCGTATGAAAAATAAAGAGTGCAGTCTTCACGGCCAGACTAGTCCTGCATTTTCATTCTCCGCTTCCTGCTTCCTCTTCCCCTCAACCATGCTGACTTCATTATCTGGTTTCTTAGGCTTGAGTTAATAGCCCCTTTCTGTTCACCAACCTCCTCATTTGTTTCCCGATCCCCTGCCACATTAGTTTAAACCTGCATCAACAGCGTTAGCAAAAGCACCCCCAGCACATTGGGTCCAGTCCAATCCAGAGGTAGACCGTCCAATGTGTAATAGTCCCACCTCCCCCAGAACTGGTCCCAATGTCCCAAACATCTGAACCCTTCTCTCCTGCACCATCTCTCAAGCCACATATTCTAAGTGATTGTTCGAACATTCCTACTCAACCGAGCAGTTGACACTTTTAGAAAACATGAGATTACTACCTCTGAGTTCCTACTTTTTAAATTAGTTCCGAACTCCCAAGATTCGTCTTGTAGGACCTCAACCGGACGGTACATTAATGTGGGGAGATTTCATTTAGGCATATAATGTATTAGGAATACTACATTAGACGAATGAATGGGCTATGTAACTCCAAATAATGTTGATCTTGTTCATGCTGATCGTTTTTTTGAGTGTCCTGCACATTGGAGCTTCTACGCCTTACTCTGTCCAAGTTTATTTTTCACCCTATGATCTGTGTGTCCTTGATTACTGTCATCTGCTTGTAATACTCGCAAATGAAGCTTTCGCTGGACTTAGGCACATATGGCAATATACCTACCAAGGTAATTATATCTCAACCTAACTGTGTCTATTTTACAAATATGTGTTCGTCGCTAACCCTCACGTTCCAACGTAACCATTCCTCCTTAGAACATAGAACATAGAACAATACAGCACAGAACAGGCCCTTCTGCCCACGATGTTGTGCCGAACATTTGTCCTAGATGAAGCACCTATCCATGTACCTATCCAATTGCCGCTTAAAGGGCACCAATGATTCTGACTCTGCCACTCGCACAGGCAGCGCATTCCATGCCCCCACCACTCTCCGGGTAAAGAACCCACCCCTGACATCCCCCTACACCTTCCACCCTTCACCTTAAATTATGTCCCCTTGTAACACTCTGTTGTACCCAGGGAAAAATTCTCTGACTGTCTACTGTATCTATTCCCCTGATCATCTTATAAACCTCTATCAAGTCACACCTCATCCTTCGCCGTTCCAATGAGAAAAGGCCTAGCACTCTCAACCTATTCTCTAACGACATATTCTCCATTCCAGGCAACATCCTGGTAAACCTCCTCTGCACCCTCTCCAAAGCTTCCACATCTTTCCTAAAATGAGGCGAGCAGAACTGCACACAGTACTCCAAATGTGGCCTTACCAAGGTCCTGTACTGCTGCAACATCACCTCACGACTCTTGAATTCCATCCCTCTGCTAATGAACGCTGATACACCATAGGCCTTCTTACAAGCTCTATCCACCTGAGTGGCAACCTTCAAAGATCTATGAACATTGACCCCAAGATCCCTCTGCTCCTCCACATTACTAAGAACCCTATTGTTAACCCTGGATTCCACATTCTTATTTGTCCTTCCAAAGTGGACAACCTCACACTTGACAGGGTTGAACTCCATCTCCCACTCCTCAGCCCAGCTCTGCATCATATGTAAGTCCCTTTGCAGCTGACAACAGCCCTCCTCACTATCCACAACTTCACCAATCTTCGTATCATCTGCAAATTTACTGACCCACCCTTCGACTCCCTCTTCCAAGTCACTAATAAAACATACAAACAGCAGAGGACCCATAACTGATCCCTGCGGAACTCCACTTGTAACTGGGCTCCAGGCTGAATATTTACCATCTACCACCACTCTCTGACTTCGACCGTTTAGCCAGTTCTCTATCCAACTGGCCAAACTTCCCACTATCCCATGCCTCCTGACTTCCGCACAAGCCTACCATGGGGAAACTTATCAAATGCCTTAATAAAATCCATGTACACTACATCCACTGCTCGACCTTCATCCTCATGATTGGTCACCTCCTCAAAGAATTCAATAAGTCTTGTAAGGCAAGAACTACCCCTCACAAATCCGTGCTGGCTGTCTCAAATCAATCAGTGTCATTCCAGATACTCATAAATCCTATCCCTCAGAACCCTTTCCATTACTTTTCCTACCACCGAAGTAAGACTAACTGGCCTGTAATTCCCGGGGTTATCCCTCTTCCCTTTTTTGATTAGGGGCACAACATTCGCCACATCCAGTCCCACAGCACCACCCCCATTGACCGTGAAGACGAAAATATCATTGCCAACGGTTCTGCAATTTCCTCTCTTGCTTCCCACATAATCTTAGGATATATCCCGTCAGGCCCGGGGGACTTGTCAATCTTTAAGTTGTTGAAAATGCCCAACACATCTTCCTTCCTAACAAGTATCTCCTCTAGCTTACCAGTCTCTTTCATACTCTCCTCTGCAACAAAACGGTCCCTCTCATTTGTAGATACTGAAGAAAAGTACTTTATTCACTTGTTAGCAACAATGTAAAAAAAGTATTTAGCAAATTCAAAAACACCACTACCACTGGTTGTCTTTTGTGGATGCATCAACTAACATAAACTCCAAAGGTTTATCAACGATGATTTCCCGTTTCTAAATGTAAGCTGACTCTGTCAAGTCACACTGTGATTTCCCAAGTGTCGAGTTATAAAATTTCTCTCAGAAGGTTCTAATATTTTCCTCAGACGTGACATCAAAGTCCCTGGTTATTTTTTTTTTGTTTCCCCTCTCACTCCGGTTTTAAATATTTAGGATTACAATAGCTCCTTTCCAGTCTGCAGGAACCAGAATTTCCAGAGGCTAAGAATTTTGAAGGGTAATCAACACTCCGTTCTTGTCATTACAACATTTAAAAGACATTTGGAAAGGTACATGAAGAGGAAAAGTTTGCAGGGATATGGGCCAAGTGCGGACGGGTGGGACTAAGTTAGTTTAGAATTGGAATAGTCAGCATAGACTGGTTGGACTGTTTCGGTCCTGTATGACACCATCGCTCTTTCACTCGCTGTAATGCCACTTCCCTGAAAACTCTGGATTGGAGCTCATTTGGTGCAGTAACTTGCCATACTTCAATTTAATGAGTTTTTTGAGGAAGTTCTCTTCATTAATTCTAATCAAGCACAGATTCTTAATTTCACCAGTCAGTTTGTCCCACAGTATGTCTGGAAGATTTTCTGTACCTTCTGTTGTGGAGACAGCACGAAGGTTTTACCCTCAGCAGGAGGCAGAGATGGCTTCCGTCACTGTGTGAATACATTGGAGCAATGCAATTGTGAGATGATGGACGTGGCACCCACTCCAGCTCAGAAAGTTCCAGAACCAAAACAGTTCAATGAAACTGTCACTTCCTGGTCACTGACAGAATAGTCCTCTCCCTCACGCGAGGTTACAGGTTGTGCTGAAACAGGTGATACAAAACTGTGACCACCTCATTTTAGAATCAAACTGTCTTCACACTTTTCACCTGTCCTAGGTCCAGGTCGAGGAAAGAAAAGGTTTGCGATCAAAATATGTGTAACGAGAAGAGTTGCCAGATGAGAATTTCATCTGGAAACGTGTGGATGATGGTTTATTGAGAAACTGCATTGTCACAGAAGTGAAGACTGGGGATATTGGGAAGGTGGTCGTGGACAGGTTTTGTGGTAGTCAGAATATTGAGATATAAATCAGTTCAGGACATAATGTGGTAATCGTGGTTATGGACACTTTTGGATATTTGTAAGTGAAGGATATGAAATTCATGGAATAGAAATTGAGCTGGTAATTGAAAGTGAAGACAATAATTTGGATCTTTGCCAAATATACATTACAGAGAAAACGATGACATTCACAACGGGTTAGATAATTAGTAAATGTGCAGAGATATGTTCACCAGGAACACCAACAATAGCGTGGATGGGATAGTAACCTGCCTGAATAATCATCAGTACACAGAGACATTTGAGATGTTGTTACTTCACTTATGTTTCCCCCACCACAACAACTTCCAACATAAAAATTGTCTCTGTGCACAACTGCCCTGAACATACACAAGAAATGCCGATTTATCTGGATTTTACTCTCACAGCTCTTATCAATTAATTGTTTATTATTAATACAATGCAATTCGATAATCTGCTTGTAAAGATGCAAACATCTTATTGCATAGTTTGTATGCCTTTTCATTTTTAGATTTTTTTGTAGCCTTAGCGCAAAAGTAAATGTTCTGTTTAAAATTGACCTGTTTAGCTGAGATATTCTGTTCCCCTTCTCTCAACAGACCCTCTGCCTCCTGGTCCTTTCTGGCATTCCCTGATCTAATCCGTCATTCTCATCGTGATGATGTTTTAAATTCCTGCTTCTGGTGTTCCAACTTGTTTCACTTAATCCATTTTTGCACCAGGAAACATATACATTGGCCTGCTGTGTTCTGTCAACAGGTGGTGCCTGTCATATTGATGGAGATAAATGTTCTGACATCAATCCGAGAATTTCAACACATGAATCTGTTGCACATACACTGTAAAAAGGACAAAGCACATAGGAATTATCAAACCAAATACAGAAGTACATCTACTTCTATCACTCATGTAGTCTTCTCTATTTTTTGCATTTCCAGGTCTATATTCTCTCTCTCTCTCGCTCTCTGTATTTCCATCTAGTTAGTAAATCCTCCAATCGTTCTTCGTTTCTAATGTCTCAAACATACCTCTTTCAGTTTACATTTATTGCTTACTTTTCGATGAGATGGCTTATAATTGAGTAATGTAACTAACAAGACATGAAGGATTACTTGTCCAGAGATAATTGGAAGGGGAGCTGAGCATGGGAAAATGGTAAAGCAGCAACGGCAGTAGTTTCTGAAGATAATTCAGCAGCACATCAGAAATTCATCCCAAGTAAGAAGAAAGATATTCAGCGGAAGACAAGGCAGCCATGAGTGATAACGAACTCAGGGACAGCATAAAAACAAAAGAAAATGTGCGCAATGTGGTGAAGATTATTGAGAATCTTCTTTGAGCAACTCATCTCGTTTTCTACTTATATCGTTGGTGCCTATATGAACTGACTGTTCATCCTCACCTTTTAGGACGCTCTGAGGCCTTTCAATGACTTCCCTGAACAGAGCACCTGGGAGGCAACATACCATCTACGAGCCCCGTTTACGGCCACAGAACCGCCTGTCGTCTCCACTCACAACAGAATCGCCGATTAAAATGGTCATACAAGACTTTTTCCCGACCTTCTGAACAGCAGTGCCTGCCACGGTGCCATGATCTTGACAACTGCTGCCCTCCCCTGGTGAGCCATCACCCCCAACAGTATCCAAAACAGTATGCCTGGTTTGGACGGAGATGATCGGAGGGGACATCTGCACTGCCTTCCGACTCTTTTTCTGCCTTTTGGTCACCTATTCGATGCCTCCCTTACCAACTCTAACTGCTGTGTGACCAGTTCACTAAACGTGCTATCCAAGACCTCCTCAGCATCGCAGATGCTCTACAGTGAGTCCATCCACAGCTCCAGAGTCGTCATGTTTTCAAACAAGAGCTGCGGCTGGACACACTTCTTCCTAGTGTAAGAGTCAGGAACGTCAGCCACGTTCCTTAGCACTCATATCAAACAAGATGCACAGGTCACGGATCTGAGTCAACCATTGTAGTTTGCTGAAAGGTTGTCAAAGTACAGTGGAAGTTTATAGTATCCATTTGCCAAACAGACATCTTATATTTCAAGATTTTGCCTTATCCATGGCGCGCGCGCGCGCGTGTGTGTGTGTGTGTGTGTGTGTGTGCGCGCGCGTGTGTGTGCGTGCGCGTGTGTGGGTGCGTGTGTGTGTGTGAGAGAGTTAGAGAGAGAGAGGCTGACGAGAAAACTGTTGTTATTTTGGTATTCTCTAATTAGATTCAGGGGCTCAGACTTTTTTACATGATTGTTCGCGTTTACTTGGGTGTTTGTTTGGAACTCAGAATTAACCAGAGTTCAGAATTTTTAGATCATATAACTTGAGCCGCCATTTTAATCAAATCTGTATCTGCTCAAATTTTCCAAGTATTGACTCACAGTCCATGACCTACGAAGGAATGACTATAAATCTGACATGACAAGTAAAGGTTAAAAAATAACCACAGAGGACATTGGGGTGCGAGAGATAAATATAGGTTATTTAAGTCGTCAAAGTGCTGTCAAATAGAGGTTTACGTTGTTAAATGTGAAGTTGTCCATTTTGTCAGGAAGAAAAGATTTTTTATTAAATAGAAGGAGACTCCATAACACTGAGATGCAGTTGGATCAGAGTGCAACATTACCTAAATCACAAAGTGCTAGCAGACAGGTACAGTACGTATTTAGGAAAGTGAATAAATGTTTTCCTTTTATCGTGGGGGAATGTAAACACAAAGTAGAGAGCACTGTTGAGCTTTTATCTTGAATGCTCTAATTCTTATTGGTCACCCTGATTATGGAAGGAAGTAAATACATTGGATGCAGTTCGGAGAATGCTTACGAGAATAATACCGACTGAATGACTTGTCATACAAAGGGAATTCGGATATTCTAGGCTTTTGTCACTTTGTGTTTCGGAGAGAAAGAGGCAAATTCAAAAGAAGATGTTTCATCTTACAGAAGAGATGAGAATGAAGGATTACTGTCTAAATGTCAGTGGCTGTCCATTTAAAACAGATCGAGATGATTTATTTTATCTCAAAATGTAGAAGCTCTGACACGTTATTAAAGCAGAGCTATGGAATACTTTAAAGGCATAGATAAATAGTTTATTGTTGAGAGAAGCGTGGTGAAAGGTTTTCAGGCTAGGCAAGATTGCGGATTAAAGTTATAATTAATGAGACATACTCATGTTGAATATCTAACTCATCCCTGTTTGTATGGGATGTGGCAGGTTGATTAAACTGCCAAATTGGAATTTCAATGTAAAGATTCAACAAACAAGTTTATAATGCTGAAATCCTCCATCTTCAGAGCTTTTTCAATGGTTGAATTTTCAAGCGTTTATTTGAAATCACTTAATTTGTGCTGTAACACCAATTGCAGATATGGAAACTGTGACACTCCCAAGGCAGAAGAGATTCCAGTAATGAATGCAGTGATCACAAGGAAAATTTTAGCCCAGTGTGTGACTTAATTAAATTTTATCTAGAACACAACAATGTGAAAGAAAATTAGTACCACTTCCCGATAGTTCGATGGAGGGGCTTCTGTATGAGTACATGCCACAGCAATGCAACACACATCAGCCGACAGCAGTCACATTAACAAAGTTGCTTTAATATGTCTATAATGCTTGCATATTTCGGAGAGATTAGAGATTTTGTTTGCTTAAAAATAGTTGCATCAATACAAAACCTTCAAAAGTGGTCAGTCGAAAATTGCTTGCCCATTCAATAGTCTGATCTCAATTTGTGGTCGGAAAATTTAGATAGCTGAGCTCTGAAGAAAGAATAAATGTATTGAACAACTGGGTTCCTATCTCCTCTGCTCCCCTTATTCTGCCTGTAGTGCCTTTCAAATCCCCTATGCATGTTTTAAAGAAAAGAAAACTACTGATTTCCATTGTCCCACTACCTCTGGAAGTTGATCTACTTAATAAATACAGTTGACCAAAGAATATAATACTGAATCCCTGAGCATCAGCAATTTTGTACCAGCCATAAGGCAATTGTGCATACAAGACCTAACTTAAAGTGTTTTCTTTCATGACTAATTTCAGCTGCATATACTGTGAAGTATCAGGAAATCTAATTTCTCCAGGAACAGTTATAGAAAATAAGTTTCCTCCAGTTTGAGTATAAATGTTCTCTGATTCAGAATTCAAAGACGTGAAAGGATATTGCTAGAGAGCTGCTGTTTAGATTGTTCAGGAGCTTCCTCTTGAAAGTATGTGACAGCAGTGCAACAAACACCTTTGCAGACCAGACCACAGCAATCGCACCAAATTTGCATCTCTAATGCTTGCTTTGTTCCTACAGATTGAAGCTCTTATTTCACTATAACAACAGAAAGCATCAAAATAAAATCCGGAACAACTGCGAATGCTGTAAATCAGAAAGAAAAACAGAGTTGCTGGAAAAACCATTGCTTTAAAACCTCCAAATCTCTTCAGTGAAATTTTTCCCCATCATCAGCCCAGTCCTGAACGTTTTACCTCCCAGTGACCTCTCTGGCCTATATTGCAAGGAAAAATTCCATCTCCCCGATATTCTCTGCCTCTCCCGCTTCCTGTGCTCTGATTTCTTGCAAACCAGTTTATGCAAGTTTGACAAAAAAAATCACCAACTCATGCAGTCATCCTTCTGTCGTGTGAGCATTTTTTTTTAAAAAGCAGCTGAATAAGTGCTACAATACTGAATCCAGATCCTTCAGCCATTCCAGCAGCTGGCACACAATTGTATATGCAGGCGCATGCGGATTTCAGTGACTAAACTTGCCTGTTCAATTGCAAGTCTGGTAAACCGGACAGCCTAAATGGTGATGGACATGGAATGCCGTGCCTTCCAAATCTAAGGCGGTCTCGAAAACGTATGTTTGATACGATATGTGACCATGATTTTGCTTCATTCAGAGTACATGAAAGTGAAAGTAAATTGCCGGTGGGCAGACAAGTTGCGGTAAGATAACGTACAGACCCCTCATGAAAACATCACACAGCAGTGCAGAGATTACCATTCCTGACCATAGCAATTACATACTGCCTCTCCATTATCTACATTGTTCTTTGGGTTGGAGAGTTTTGTCTAAACAGACAGTTTTAGGAGAGGACTACAAGGAAGCTTGAATTCAAATTGCTTGCAAATTTGGATTACTTATCCCTGATCATTTTCTCACTTAAAATGAATATATTCAAGAAATACGTACCCCATCGCATTCTCACCCTTATTACCAATTATAGTGTCCATCAAACCTGTGAAAGTGGTTGAAGAATAAAATCAGTATTGAGTGCAGTATTCGTCTGGATTGTAAGAAGTTTAACAAAAGAAGCTGAACTCAAGCTGAATCCAGAGTCTGCAGCCATTCAAGCAGCTGGCAGTCAATACTAGCTGGAGGCAAATGCTAACGGAAGCTCTTAATTTATCTTGCCTGACCAGTTACCGTCATGGCAAGGTTGACAATCCAAACTGCATGGGATATGGAAAATATAGTTCTCCAGTATTGTTTGCCATAACTGGAAAATATGTTTGATGTTTTGTGTAATTCATACTTAATTTGATATTATATAGTCCAAGGCAATTACTGGAGAACAAGCAGTTCCTGTGAAGTTATGTAGATGCTTCCTTCTGCATCCAGGAATCATGTAGCAGGCCATAGTTACCACAGTAAGCTTAACCCACAAAATATGTATTGCAACCAGAAGTTGATAGATAGTGTAATTTCTTACACAAGCCTTCTGCAGTCATAATTTTATGAAGTCTGGTGAAGCCCTGCTGGTGAACTGAGAGCTGGATTATAACGCGATGGTTGGCAGTGCCAAGGGTGGCATGGTACTGACAGTAGTTAATACAGAAGTTGTTGCCTGGTCACAAACCATTAATAACATGCCATGATCCCAGGAGCCAACAGCAATAACAGAGTGAAGGCAGAGCAGTAACATTTACTTTGCTGCCATTAGTGGTGGGTATTGCTGAGCCTGCACAAAAGAGATTGGCAGGCCAAAGCCCACTGTGGGAGTTGAGGGGTTCTATTGCTCACAACACAGACAAACATGAGCGTCTCTCAATTGGTGCCTTCATTTGCCCAACACTGACAAGATAACATAATGGTGCAGAAAGGAATTGGGCTTTGCCCCTGAACTCCCCTCCACTTGGCCTGACTCATGAGAATCTTGACAAGGGCCAGTTGACATGGAAAATTCAGCCCTGTACGTCGAGACAGTACCAAAGGTCCTCATTGGAGATATTGGAAAATTGGTTGCCTAGTCTCCATTTGGGACTGGAGCTCTTTAGTTGAGATATTTTGAGACGTTGCAACAAGTATCAAGCATTAAAGCATGGTGTCTCCCTTTCTTTGCTACCACACTCCAGCCTCATTATCTTGTCTTGCAAATAACCAATGAGGGTTTTGGGTAATAAATCATCATCTACTGTAATTGTTTCTTGAACTAATTTTACAAAACTAGCTGTCAATTTCTTGAAATACTTACCCAAATTTTCAGGTTTATAATGATGATTTTATCATGGATGTAGATGTTCGCTTAAAATGACTGAATAGCACTTTTCTGACTATTTGCAGATCACCTGACAGTCCAAAGTACCAGGTCGATGGAAAACTGTACACTCCAAAATCTATCATGAAGAACGTAAGTTTGAAAACAATATGTGATTAATGTTTTGCTTCATTCAGAGTACACAAAATAGAAAAGGAAATTACTTTCTAGGTACTTTCAGGAAACATCACACAGCAGCACGGGGAGCAGCAGTCCAGGCAAGAGCATTTGCATTACTGTCTCTCTGTTATCTGCATTAGAATTTGGGCTTCAGAATTTTGGTTAAAAAATATTGTATTAGGAGAGGACATCAAAGAACCTTCATTGTAAGTTTGCTTGCATTTTGTTATTGAAGTTTCTAAACTCTGAATATGAAAACATTCAAGAACTTGATATCCAATTTCTATGTTGTGTTCGCCGAGCTGGGAATTTCTGGTGCAGACGTTTCGTCCCCTGTCTAGGTGCCATCGTCAGTGCTTGGGAGCCTCCTGTGAAGCGATTCTGTGATCTTTCCTCCGGCATTTGTAGTCGTTTGAATTTGCCGCTTCTGGTTGTCAGTTCCAGCTGTCCGTTGCAGTGGTCGGTATATTTGGTCCAGGTCGATGTGCTTATTGATTGAATCTGTGGATGAGTGCCAAGCCTCTCGTAATTCTCTGGCTGTTCTCTATTTGGCTTGGCCTATAATAGTAGTGTTGTCCCAGTCGAATGCATGTTGCTTATCGTCTGCGTGTGTGGATACTAACGTTAGCTGGTTGTGTCGTTTCATGGCTGGTTGGTGTTCATGGATGCGGATCGTTAGCTGTCTTCCTGTTTGTCCAATGTTGTGTTTTGTGCAGTCCTTGCATGGGATTTTGTACACTACATTGGTTTTGCTCATGCTGGGTATCTGGCCATTTGTCCTGGTGAGTTGTTGTCTGAGTGTGGCTGTTGGTTTGTGTGCTGTTATGAGTCCTAGTGGTCGCAGTCGTCTGGCTGTCAGTTCGGAAATGTTCTTGATGTATGGTAGTGTGGCTAGTCCTTTGGGTTCTGGCATCTACTCTTTCAGTTGTATTTCCCTTAGGCATCTGTTGATGAAATTGCGGGTGTATCCGTTTTTGTTGAATACATTGTGTAGGTTTTCTTCTTCCTCTGTTTGCAGTTCTGGTGTATTGGCAGCTAACTTTAAAAGGTAATACAAAAGTCATCATTAGTCACAAACAGTGAAAGGGTAGTAAAATATTGAGTGGGGCCAATTATCCAAAACACCCTGTTTAAACTTCATAGCGGCAGGGGCCTGGCTGAGGTAAAATGAAGTGGAAGTTGATGTCCAGTTCATGGTAAAAAAAATGTAGTTGAGACTTGGGTGAGATGAAGCTTGACAGAATTTTAGAAAGGCTAAAATAAAGCAAAATTGCAGATGCTAGAAATCTGAAACAAAATGAAACTGCTCGTGAATCTCAGCAGGTTTGGCAGCATATGTGGCGGGAAAGCAGAGTTAATGTTTTTGTGTCCTGTGACCTATTGAGCATCTCCAGCTATTTCTACTTCAAGTAGAAAGGATGATTGTCATTGAGTGTTGGTAACTGACAACAACTGAATTGGAGACACCCGAGGATACAGAGAAAAGTAACATTGAAGCTCCTGTGGTAATATCCACAACAACCTAATTCTGTTCAAATGCAGACATGGAATCAGAGACAGGAGAATCACAACATTTAAAATACTTTTGTTCAAAATTGTCTGGATAAATCCAATAAGCAGATTCATCTCAGTGGTGGGAAAGCTTCTAATTAACTATGATCTCAGCCACAAGCAATGATACCGGGAGATCATATGGACTAACTTGATATGCTGACTAAAACATCTAATGTGTAACCTGTTTGCCTAAATCATCCGATGAAGGTTTATAATTCTGAATCTTCAGTTCTCTTGCGCATTAAGCCGGTTTAGAAACGTTGAAAATAGGAGCAGGAGGTGGCCATGCAATTTTTCGAGCCTGCTGTGCCATTCGTCATAATCCTGACTGATTGGATTATCACTTTGTTTCATTAAATCAGCTGATCAAGGCTTGAAATGCAGCATTGTGAGACTTCTGTTTTATTTTAAGTCTGGCAATAAATTATAGACCCAGACACCATTTTAGTTCGTTTTTCATTTTGTGGTTATTGATCAATTGCACGTTAACATTTTAAAAAATGATAATCTCAATTCTACAGAAAAGAAAGCAGTGAAGAAGAAGTAAGTTTAATTTTTCATGTGGCTAAATTATATTTTTAATGTGGAATCTAACAACATGAAAGAGATTGCTGGAGAGTCAGAATGTCCTGTAAAATAATGTAGAGACTTTCTCATGAAGACATGCCCCGAAAACCAGTCTACAATGTTTGTCCTTAAATTTCTCCAAAAAAACATGAATGGATATTTTCAATATGTATGGTTGCCTCAGATACATTACTGGCAAATGTTGTAACGCCAATACCAAACTTACGGTCTCTTTCTCAACTGTCAAATGTTCCTGTTGATGAATGTTTAGCTTCCTGAGAAACAACTGATAAGACTTTTTATCTTCTTGTTGTTTTCTTGTAAGAGTACAGCACCGACACTTTTATCACTTGCATCAATAACTACCTGGAATAGCTTTGCGTTATTAGTTGTCGCTAATATTGGGGCAGTAGTTAACACAACTTTCAGGCTGACAAATGCCTTCTGACAGTTTTCCATCCATTGAAACTTCCTGCATTTCTACAGCAATTCAGTGAGTGAAGCAGCCACACTGCTAAGATTCCGTACAACTTTCTGATAAAACCCAATGGTAGTACTACCAAATGCAGAACAACCTCTGTTATCCGAAGGTCAATTATCCTAATTTCAGATTATCCGAACAAGATCACAAGGTCAATCAGATCAGTTATCTGAGCAATGAGTTATCTGAACAATCAGTTATCCAAACATTTAGTTATCACCACCCGTCTCATTTGGATAATCAAGATAGTTTTGTCGTCGTACTGCTCTTTTTGTCGATGGGGCCACCTGTCCATGTTCAATAACATGGTCCAGGAGAGTGATTGGTGTTTTCTTGAATTCGCTGTTTGCCAGGTTTATCACCAAGCCTGCCTCCAAAAGTCGAATGAATAATTTTGAGAAATTCTGCAAATTTTCCTTCCATGTGTGACTAAAAATCAGGTATTCAATGTGTACCATGCAATTGGGTAACGAAGAAATTAGTTCATTGTTTAGTCTTTGAAATGTAGCTGGCACATTCTTCATACCACATGACATGACTGTAAACTGGTACAGTGCATTTTGGTGTCACGGAAGCCGGAATTATCTTCACCTTTTTGAATAAAAGGAAGTAGCTACCAGTATCCTTTGAGTAAGTTGTACTGAGAAATATAAGTTTCTTGTCCCATTTTCTCAATATGGTCTTCCAAACTTGATTTAGGTCATGGATCAGATTTAGTAACTGCATGGGATTTGCGTAGGTCAACACATAATCATGGGTTATTATCTGGCTTTGGTACCACTGATGTCGGTGATCTCAATTCACTACGACTGATTTTGATTATATTGTCTTTCAGCATGTGTTCAGTCTCTTTCTGAACCTGTGCCAACCTTCAAAGGTTAAGTCTATAGGATGTTGTTTGATTGGAAAAGCATTTCCTCATTCCTGAAGAAGGGCTTATGCCTGAAACGTCGATTCTCCTGTTCGTTGGATGCTGCCTGACCTGCTGCACTTTTCCAGCAACACATTTTCAGCACAGCATTTTCTCAATCAATATTATGTGTAGCAAGATTAGTAATTCCCAGGTTATTCCCACATATCTCCCCATGTGATTATATTAATTCTTCCAGGTCATTTCGATTTTCAACTGGAATGTAATTCAGCAGTTTATCCCATTTTTCCAGAACTTCCTCATTGTTCAATTTCATTTGAGGAGACCAATTCACAATCATCTGAAATTGTTTCGTCACTCTGTGTTGTAACCAGTAACACATTCTCTTCTGTTATCCTATCAAAATAGCTTTTGAATAAAACACATCTCTTCAAGCCACAGACTGGTCACAGAAATAGGTGGAGCAGTGAGCTATTCAGCCCCTTAAGCATGTGCTGCTGTTCAAAATGATGATGGCTGATTACCCAACTCAGTACCCTGTTCCATCATTCTTTCTGTAAGCTTTGATCCCTTTAGCCCGAAAAAAAACTATTACGTTTTGGGCTCAATCAATTTCTATGACAGTGAATTCCAAAGACTCACTACTGTCAGGGTGAAGAAAGGTTTCCTCATCTCCGTCCAAAATGCCCGAGCCTGAGATCGTGAGCCCTGTTTCTGGACACTCCAGCCGTGGAGAACATCCTTCCTGGTTATCCAATTCTGGACATAAACACTGACTTGTGCTGCATCTTGTGATCTTAGCCTGGGTCAATATGGAATGGTTGTTCTCAGTATTGCCACACTTTGACAGTGCAAGTTAATCTCTTGCTGACCGCAGGCTGGAAGCAAGGTAGCCATTTGTTGCTAAAAGAGAGATAGGACTGAGTGCTCACTGCCCATATTCAAAAGGGAAGAAGACCCATTGAGGAGAGGTATTAGAGGTCTTTGTGTAGCTGTAACGGTGGACACTGATAGAAATTACTGACTCCCGTATAATACACAGGGAATCAGAAAAGGTGACCCATTGTGCTGATTCCTAATTACACATGTTGCACTTTCCAAAAGATAACACACACACATTTTTTCATGCACCCATGCACACTCTCGGACACGTGCACTCTCTTTCTCTTACACACAGATCACTCTTTCTTGCACTCACGCACAGTCACACACATGCACTCTCTTTGACTTACACACACACTCCCGCTTTCTTGCACCCACGCACCCTCTCATACACATGCACTCTTTTTCTCTTACATTCACTCTCACTCTTTCTTGCACCCATGCACACTCTCACACACATGCACTCTCTTTCTCTTACACGCACACAGGCACACACTCTTTCTTGCACCCATGCACACACTCACACACATGCACTCTCTTTCTCTTACACGCACACGCACACACTATTTCTTACACCCATGCACACTCTCATACACTCATACACATGCACTCTCTTTCTCTTACGCACACGCACACACACGATTTTTTGCACCCACGCACACTCTCACACACATCGAATCTCTTTCACTTACACACACACAAACAAACACACACACACACTATTTCTTGCACCCATACACACTCTAGGACATGTGCATTATCTTTCTCTTACACAGACACATCCCTCTTTCTCGTACCCATGCACCCTCTCACACACATGTACTCTCTTCACTTACACACACATCACTCTTTCTTGCAACCACGCACACTACCTCACACTTGCACTCTCTTTAACTTATTTACACACTCCCTCTTTCTTGCACCCACGCACACACTCTGAGAGAAATGCACTCTATTTCTCTTACACACACACACTCACACACATACACACACACAGACTCTCTTTCTCTCACACACACTCTCACGCACACAGACTCTTTTTCTCTCACACACACACACTCTTTCTTGCACCCATGCACACTCTCGAACACATGCACTATCTTCCGTTACCCACGCACTCACTCCTCTTTCCACCCATGCACACCCTCACCCATGCACTCTCTCTCTTACACACACGGTCTTTATTGCACCCACACACACTCTCACACAGATGCGCACTCTTTCTATTACACGCACACACACTTTCTTGCACCCACACGCACTCATGGATACGTGCACTCTCTTTTCTCTTACACACACATTCTTTCTTGCACCCATGAACACTCGTGCGCACATGCACTCGCTTTCTCTTACACTCACTCTTCCTTGCATCCATGCACACCCTCACACATGCAGTCTCTTTCTCTTACACTCACGCTCACTCTTATCTGCATGCACGTCCACTCTCACACACATGCACTCTCATTGTCTTACACACACACTCTTTCTTGCAACCATGCACACCCTCACACACATGCAGTCTCTTTGTCTTACACACACACTCCCGCTTTCTTGCACCCACGCACACTCTCATGCACATGCACTCTTTTTCTCTTACATTCACTCTCACTCTTTCTTGCACCCACGCACACCCTCAAACACAGGCACTCTCTTTCTCTTACACACACACTTTCTTGCACCAATGCACACTCTCAGACACATGCACTCGCTTTGTCTTACACGCACACACACACACACTTTTTCTTGCACCCACGCGGACACACACATGCACTCTCTTTCTCTTACAAACCCTCTCACTCTTTCATGCACCAATGCACACACTCTCACACACATGCACTCTTTTTCTCTTACACACACACACTTTCTTGCACCCACGCACACTCATGGATACGTGCACTCTCTTTCTCTTCCAAACACACATTCTTTCTTGCACCCACGCACACTCGCGCACACATGCACTCTCTTTCTCTTATACACACTCATTCTTCCTTGCATCCATGCACACCCTCACACATGCACTCTCTTTCTATTACACACACTCTCAGTCTTCCTTGCACCCGCGCCCACTCTCACACACATGCACTCTCTTTCTCTTACACACACATTCTTTCTTGCACCTACGCACACTCTCACACACATGCACTCTCTTTCTCTTACACACAAACAAACACACACACTCTTTCTTGCAAACACACACTCTTGGATACATGCACTATCTTTCTCTTACACACACGCACATTTTTCCTGCACACACGCACTCTGTTGCACACATGCAATCTCTTTCTCTTACACAAACACTCACTCTTTCTTGCACCGATGCACACTCATACACATGCTCTCCCTTTCCCTTACATACACATTCACTCCTTCTGGCACCCACACACAGAGTCTCACACACATGCACTCTCTTTCTCTTACACGCACAAGCACACACTATTTCTTACACCCATGCACACTCTCACACGCTCATACACATGCACCCTCTTTCTCTGACGCGCACACACACACACAATTTCTTGCACCCACGCACACTCTCACGCACATCGAATCTCTTTCGCTTACACACACACAAGCAAACATACACACACTATTTCTTGCACCCATACACACTTTCAGACATGTGCATTATCTTTCTCTTACACAGACACATCCCTCTTTCTCGTACCCATGCACCCTCTCACACACATGTACTCTCTTCGCTTACACACACATCACTCTTTCTTGCAACCACGCACACACTATGAGAGAAATGCACTCTATTTCTCTTACACACACACACACTCACACACATACACACACACAGACTATTTCTTGCACCCACGCACACTCTCACGTACACGGACTCTCTTTCTCTTACACACACACACACTCATTCTTGCACCCATGCGCACTCTCGCACACATGTGCTCTCTTCCTTTTACCCACGCACTCACTCCTCCTTGCACACATGCACACCCTCACACATGCACTCTCTTTCTCTTTCGCACACACACCTAGACGATTTCTTGCACCCACGCACAATCTCACACACATCGACTCTCTTTCGCGTACACACACACAAACACACACACATACACACACACACTATTTCTTGCACCCATACACACTCTAGGACATGTGCATTATCTTTGTCTTTCACAGATACATCCCTCTTTCTGGTAAGCATGCACCCTCTCACACACGTGCACTCTCTTTACTTACACACACATCACTCTTTCTTGCACCCAGGCACACTACCTCACACATGCAATTTCGTTCTCTTACATACACACTCACTCTTCCTTGCACCCACGCACACCCTCAAACACAGGCACTCTCTTTCTCTTACACACACACTCTTTTTTGCACCCACGCACACTCACAGACACATGCATTCTCTTTCTCTTACACGCACATACGCACACACTCTTTCATGCACCCAAGCACACACTCACACACGTGCACTCTCTTTCTCTTACCAACACTCTCACTCTTCCTTGCACCCACGCCCACTCTCACACACATGCACTCTCTTTCTCTTACACACACATTCTTTCTTGCACCCACGCACACTGTCACACACATGCACTCTCTTTCTCTTACACACAAACAAACACACACACACTCTTTCTTGCAATCACACACACTGTCGGATACGTGCACTATCTCTCTCATATGCACACACACACACACACGATTTCTTGCACCCAGGCACACTCTCACACACATCGACTCTCTTTCGCTTACACACACACACACAAACACACACACACACTATTTCGTGCACTCATACACACTCTAGGACATGTGCATTATCTTTCTCTTACACAGACACATCCCTCTTTCTCGTACCCATCCACCCTCTCACACACATGTACTCTCTTCACTTACACACACATCACTCTTTCTTGCACCCACGCACACTACCTCATACATGCACTCTCTTTAACTTACGTACACACTCCCTCTTTCTTGAACCCACACACACACTCTCAGACAAATGCACTCTATTTCTCTTTCTCATACGCACACACACACCTGATTTCTTGCACCCACGCTCACTCTCACGCACATTGACACTCTTTCGCTTACACACACACACAATATTTCTTGCACCCACGCACATGGACTCTTTTTCTCTTACACACAAACCCACACACTCTCTTTCTTGCAGCCATGCACACTCTCACACACATGCACTCTCTTCCTGTTATCCACGCACTCACTCCTCCTTGCACCCATGCACACCCTCACACATGCACTCTCTTTCTCTAATTCACACACTCTTTATTGCACCCACGCACACTCTCACACACATCGAATCTCTTTCGCTTACACACACACAAGCAAACACACACACACACTATTTCTTGCACCCATACACACTCGCGGACATGTGCATTATCTTTCTCTTACACAGACACATCCCTCTTTCTCGTACCCATGCACCCTCTCACACACATGCACTCTCTTCGCTAACACACACATCACTCTTTCTTGCACCCACACACACGACCATACGCATGCACTCTCTTTAACTTACATACACACTCCCTCGTTCTTGCACCCACGCACACACTCTGAGAGAAATGAACTCTATTTCTCTTACACACACACACTCACACACATACACACACACAGACTATTTCTTGCACCCACGCACACTCTCACGTGCACGGACTCTCTTTCTCTTACACACACACTCTTTCTTGCACCCATGCACACTCTCGCACACATGTGCTCTCTTCCTGTTACCCATGCACTCACTCCTCCTTGCACCCATGAACACCCTCACACATGCACTCTCTTTCTCTTTCGCACACACGCACTCTCACACACATCGCTTCTCTTTCGCTTACACACACACACACTCACAAACACACACACATACACACACACACACTATTTCTTGCACCCATACACACTCTCGGACATGTGCATTATCTTTGTCTTTCACAGACACATCCCTCTTTCTCGTACCCATGCACCCTCTCACACACGTGCACTCTCTTTACTTACACACACATCACTCTTTCTTGCAACCAGGCACGCTACCTCACACATGCAATTTCTTTCTCTTACATACACACTCACTCTTCCTTGCACCCACGCACACCCTCAAACACAGGCACTCTCTTTCTCTTACACGCACACACGCACACACTCTTTCATGCACCCACGCACACACTCACACACGTGCACTCTCTTTCTCTTACACACACACACTTTCTTGCACATATGCACACTCACAGACATGTGCACTCTCTTTCTCTTACACACCCACATTCTTTCTTGCACCCACGCACACTCGCGCATACATGCACTCTCTTTCTCTTATACACACTCACTCTTCCTTGCACCCATGCACACCCTCACACATGCACTCTCTTTCTCTTACACACACTCTCACTCTTCCTTGCACCCACGCCCACTCTCACACACATGCACTCTCTTTCCCTTACACACACATTCTTTCTGGCACCCACACACACTGTCACACACATGCACTCTCTTTCTCTTACACACAAACAAACACACACACACACTCTTTCTTGTAAACACACACACTCTCGGATACGTGCACTATCTTTCTCATATGCACACACACACACGTGATTTCTTGTACCCACGCAGACTCTCACACACATAGACTCCCTTTTGCTTACACACACACAAACACACACACACACTATTTCTTGCACTCATACACACTCTAGGACATGTGCATTATCTTTCTCTTACACAGACACATCCCACTTTCTCGTACCCATGCACTCTCTCACACACATGTACTCTCTTCACTTACACACACATCACTCTTTCTTGCATCCACGCACAATACCTCATACATCCACTCTCTTTAACTTACATACTCACTCCCTCTTTCTTGCACCCACGCACACACTCTCAGACCACTGCACTCTATTTCTCTTTCTCTTACGCACACACACACATGATTTCTGAAACCCACCCACACTCTCACACACATGGACTCTCTTTCTCTTACACACACACACACACACTCTTTCTTGCAGCCATGCGCACTCTCGCACACATGCGCTCTCTTCCTGTTTCCCACGCACTCACTCCTCCTTGCACCCATGCACACCCTCACACATGCACTCTCTTTCTCTTACACACACACACACTTTCTTGCAAACACACACACACTCACACACATGCACTCTCTTTCTCTTACACACACACACACGCACTTTCTTGCAAACGTACACACTCTCACACACATGCACTCTGTTTCTCTTACACACACACTCCCGCTTTCTTGCACCCATGCACACTCTCACACAGACACACTCACTTTCTCTTACACACACACACACACTTTCTTGCAAACACACACACACTCACACACATGCACTCTCTTTCTCTTACACACACACACACACACTTTCTTGCAAACGTACACACTCTCACACACATGCACTCGCTTTCTCTTACACGCACACACGCATACACTCTCTCTTGCACCTACATACACACTCACACACATGCACTCTCTTTCTCTTAGATACACACTCACTCTATCATGCACCAATGCACACACTCTCACACACATGCACTGTCTTTCTCTTACACACACTCACACACACTCTTTCTCGCACCCACACACACTCTCGGATATGTGCACTATCTTTCTCTTACACACACATATTCTTTCTTGCTCCCACGCATACACTCGCACACGTGCACACTCTTTCTCTTACACACACTCACTCTTCCTTGCACCCACGCACACCCTCACATACATGCACTCTCTTTCTCTTGCACACACACTCTTTCTTGCATCCACGCACACTCTCACACACATGCACTCTCTTTCTCTTACACGCACACATGCAGACTCTCTTTCTTGCACCCAAGCTCACTCTCACGCACATGCACTCTCATTCTCTTACACACACATACATTCTTTCTTGCACCCACACACACTCTCGGATACGTGCACTACCTTTCAGTTACACACACGCATGTTCTTTCTTGCACCCACGCACACTCTAGCATACAGGCACTCTCTTTCTCTTACACCACACGCACTCATTCTTGCACCCACGCATCTCTCGCACACATGCACTCTCTTTCTCTTACACACACACGCTTTCTTGCACCCACGCGCACACTCACACATTTGCGCTCTCTTTCTCTTACACACACACACACACACACTTTCTTGCACCCACACACACTCTCGGACATGTGCACTATCTGTCTCTTACACACACATCACTCTTTCTTGCACCCACGCACACTCTCGCACACACGCACTCTCTTTCTAATACACACTCACACGCACACACTCTTTCTTGCACCCACACACACACTCGCCCATATGTACTCTCTTTCTCTGACAACACACAGACTCGTTCTAGGCCCCATGCACACACACATCACTCTTTCTTGCACCCACGCACACTCTCGCACACACATGCACTCTCTTTCTGATTCACACTCACACGCACACAGTCTTTCTTGCACCCACACACACTCTTGCACACATGCACTCTCTTTCTCTTAGACACACTCAGTCTTCCTTGCACCCACGCACACCCTCACACACATGCACTTTCTTTCTCTTACACACACATTCTTTCTTGCACCCATGCACACTCTCGCACATATGCACTCTCTACCTCGAACACCACACACACTCTTTCTTGCACCCACGCACACTCTCACACACATGCACTCTCTTTCTCTTACACACATACTCCCTTTTCCTGGCACCCACGCACACCCTCAGACACATGCACTTTCTTTCTCTTCCACACACATTCTTTCTTGCACCCATGCACACTCTCGCACATATGCACTCTCTTTCTCTAACACCACACACACTCTTTCTTGCACCCATACACACTCTCACACACATGCACTATCTTTATCTTACACACGCACTCTTTCTTGCACCCACGCACACTCTCACACACGTGGACTCTCTTTCTCTTGCACGCACACGCACACACTCTTTCTTGCAGCCACACACACACTCACGCATGCACTCTCTTTCTCTTACACACATACTCTTTCTTGCACCCACATACACTCTCATGCATACGCACTCTCTTTCTCTTACACGCACACTCACGTTCGTTCTTGCACCCACGTACCCTCTCGCACACATACACTCCTTTTCCGTTACACCACACGCACTCTTTCTTGCACCCACACAACTCTCGTACACATGCACTCTCTTTCTCTTACACACACTCAAGCTTTCTTGCACCCACGCACACCCTCACACACATGCAGTTCCTTTCTCTTACGCACGCGCGCACTCTTTCTTGCACCCAAACACACACACTCACACACATGTGCTCTCTTTCTCTTACACACACACACTCACTCTTCCTTGCACTCACACACACCATCACACACATGCCCTTTCTTTCTCTTACACACACATTCTTTCTTGCACTCATGCACACTCTCGCATATATGCACTCTCTTTCTCTTACACTAAACACACACTTTCTTGCATCCACGTACACTCTCACACACAAGCACTATCTTTATCTTACACATACACACTTTCTTGCACCTGCGCACACTGTCACACACTTGGACTCTCTTTCTCGAACATGCACACGCACACACTTTCTTTCTTGAACACACACACACACTCACACACATACATTCTCTTTCTCTTACAGACATTCACACTTCCTTGCAACCATACACACCCTCACACACATACACTCTCTTTCTCTTACACGCACACACATACACTCTTTCTTGCACCCACACACTCTCGGATACGTGCACTATCTTTCTCTTACACACACACACGTTCTTTCTTGCACCCACACACACACTCACGCACATGCACTCTCTTTCTCTTACACGCACACACATACACTCTTTCTTGCGCCCACACACTCTCGGATACATGCACTATCTTTCTCTTTCACACACACACGTTCTTTCTTGCACCCACGCACCCTCTCGCACACATGCACTCTTTTTCTCTTACACACACTCACGCTTTCTTGCACCCACGCATACTCTCACACACTTGCACTCGCTTTCTCTTACAGACACACACACACTCTTTCTTGCACCCACACACACTCTCGGACATGTGCACTATCTGTCTCTTACACAGACACATCCCTCTTTCTTGCACCCATGCAGAGTCTCACACACATGCAATCTCTTCACTTGCACACACACATCACTATTTCTTGCACCCACGCACACTCTCTCACACATGCACTCTCTTTATCTTCCATACATATGCACTCTTTCTTGCACCTACGCACGCACTGTCACACACATGCACTCTGTTTCTCTTACACACACACACAGACACTCTTTCTTGCACCCATGCACACACTTGTACACATGCACTCTCTTCCTGTTACCCACACACTCCGTCCTCCTTGCATCCATGCGCACCCTCACACATGCACTCTCTTTCTCTTACACACACACTCACTCTTCCTTGCACCCTTTGCCCACCCTCACACACATGCACTCGCTTTCTCTTACACACACACAATATTTCTTGCACCCACGCACACTCTCACACAATGGACTCTATTTCTCTTACACACACACACAGACACTCTTTCTTGCACCCATGCACACTCTCACACACATGCACTCTCTTCCTGTTACCCACGCACTCATTCTTCCTTGCACCCATGGACACCCTCACACATGCACTCTCTTTCTCTTACACACACACTCACTCTTCCTTGCACCCACGCCCACACTCACACACATGCACTCGCTTTCTCTTACACACACACTTTCTTGCACCCACGCACACTCTCACGCACATGCACTCTCTTTCTCTTATACACACACATACACTCTTTCTTGCACCCACACACTCACGGATACGTGCACTATCTTTCTCTTACACACACACTCTTTCTTGCAACCTTGCACCCACTCGCACACATGTACTCTCTTTCTCTTACACCCACTCCAGCTTTCTTGCTCACACGCACACTCTCACACACTTGCGCTCTCTTTCTCTTACACACACACACACACACACACACACACACACACACACTCTTTCTTGCACCCACACACACTCTCGGACATGTGCACTATCTGTCTCTTACACAGACACATCCCTCTTTCTTGCACCCACGCACACCCCCAAACACCTGCACTCTCTTTCTCTTACACACACACACACTCTTTATTGCACCCATACACACTCTCGCACATAAGCACTCTCTTTCTCTAACACCACACACACTCTTTTTTGCACCCACGTACTCTCTCACACACATGGACTCTTTTTCTCTTACACGCATACACACACGCTCTTTCTTGCATCTACACACACTCTCGGATATGTGCACTATCTTTCGCTTACACACACACTATTTCTTGCACCCACGCACACTCTCACACACTTGGACTCTCTTTCTCTTACACGCACACGCACACACACTCTTTCTTGCACCCACACACTCTCACACACATGCACTCTCTTTCTCTGACACACACTCTCTCTCTTACTTGCACCCACGCACACCCTCACACACAATGCAATCTCTTTCTCTTACACACACACTTTTTCTTGCACCCACGCACACTCTCACGCACATGCACTCTCTTTCTCTTCCACGCACACACATACACGCTTTCTTGCACCCACACACACTCTCGAATACTTGCACTATCTTTCCCGTACACACACACGTTCTTTCTTGCACCCACGCACCCTCTCGCACACATAAACTCTCTTTTTCTTACACCACACACACTATTTCTTGCACCCACGCATCTCTCGCACACATGCACTCTCTTTCTCTTACACACACACACACACACACACACACACACACGCACACACACACACACACACACTTTCTTGCACCCACACAAACATTTGGACATGTGCACTATCTGTCTCTAACACAGACACATCCCTCTTTCTTGCACCCACGCACAGTCTCACACACATGCACTCTCTTCACTTGCACACACACATCACTCTTTCTTGCACTGGATGCACACTCTCTCACACATGCACTCTCTTTCTCTTACATACATACTCACTCTTTCTTGTACCCACGCACGCACTCTCACACACATGCACTCTCTTTCTCTTACACAGACACAGACACTCTTTCTTGCACCCATGCACACTCTCGCACACATGCACTCTCTTCCTGTTACCCACGCACTCATTCCTCCTTGCATCCATGCGCATCCTCACACATGCACTCTCTTTCTCTTACACACACACTCACTCTTCCTTACACCCACGCCCACCCTCACACACATGCACTCTCTTTCTCTTACACACACACTCACTCTTCCTTACACCCACGCCCACCCTCACACACATGCACTCGCTTTCTCTTACGCACACACAATATTTCTTGCACCCACGCACACTCTCACACACATGGACTCTATTTCTCTTACACACACACAGATACTCTTTCTTGCACCCATGCACACTCTCGCACACATGCACTCTCTTCCTGTTCCCCACGCACTCATTCCTCCTTGCACCCATGGACACCCTCAAACATGCACTCTCTTTCTCTTACACACACACTCTTTCTTGCAAACACACACACTCTTGTATACATGAAATATCTTTCTCACTCACACACACACACACACATTTTCTCATGCACCCACGCACACGCTCGGACACGTGCACTAATTTTCTCTTACACACACACTCACTCTTTCTTGCATCCCCACACACACTCACACACATGCACTCTCTTTCTCTTACACACACACTTCCGCTTTCTTGCACCCACGCACACTCTCACACACATGCACTCTCTTTCTCTTACACACACACTCACTATTCCTTGCACCCATGCACACCCTCACACACATGCACTCTCTTTCTCTTACACACACTCTTTATTTCACCCACGCACACTCTCACACACTTGCACTCTCCGTCTCTTACACACACACACGCAAACATTCTTTCTTGCCCCCCCCACACACATGCACTCTCTTTCTCTTACACACACACTCACGCTTTCTTGCACCCACGCACACTCTCAGACACATGCACTCTCTTTCTCTTACATACACACTCACTCTTCCTTGCACCCACGCACACCCTCACACACATGCACTCTCTTTCTCTTACACTCACACACACACACTCTTTCTTGCACCCACGCACACTCTCGGATACGTGCACTATCTTTCTCGTACGCACACACATTCTTTCTTGCACCTACACACACTCTTTCTCACATGCACTCTCTTTCTCTTACACACACGCACTCTTCCTTGCACCCATGCACACTCTCACACACATGCACTCTCTTTCTCTTACACACACACTATTTCTTGCACCCAAGCACACTCTCACACACATTGACTCTCTTTCTCTTAAACACACACAGTCTTTCTTGCACCCACGCACAATCTCACATACATGCACTCTCTTTCTCTTACACACACACGCACACACTCTTTCTTGCACCCACACACACTCACACACATGCAGTCGCTTTGTCTTACATACACACTCACTCTTCCTTGCACCCACGCACACCCTCACACACATGCGCTCTCTTTCTCTTACACACACATTCTTTCTTGCACCAAACGCACACTCTCCCACATATGCACTCTCTATCTCTTACACCACACGCACTCTTTCCTGCACCCACGCACACTCTCACACACATGCACTCTCTTTCTCCTACACGCACACACTCTTTCTTGCACACACGCACACCCTCACACACATGCACTCTCTTTCTCTTACACGCACACACACACACTCTTTCTTGCACTCACGCACACTCTCACGCACATGTACTCTCTTTCTCTTACACACGCACTTTCTTTCTTGCACCCATGTACACTTTTGCACACATGCACTCTCTTTCTCTGACTCCACACGCACTCTTTCTTGCACCCACGCACCCACTCGCACACATGCACTCTCTTTCTGTTACACACACACACACTGTTTCTTGCACCCACACATACTCTCATGCACATGCACTCTCTTTTTCTTGCACACACTCACTGTTTCTTGCACCCACACACACTCTCGCACACATGGTCCAGAACTAGAGGGCATAGGTTTAGTGTGAGAGGGGAAAGATATGAAAGAGATCTAAGGAGCAACTTGTTCACTCAAAGGGATGTTCATGAATGGAATGAGCTGTCAGAGGAAGTCAGGGAGGCTTGTACAATTGCAACATTTAAAATGCAGCTCAATGGGGTATATGAATGGGAAGGTTTGGAGGGATCTTGGCAAAGTGCTGGCAAAAGAGACTGGAGTAGGTTAGGATATCTGGTCGGCATGGGCGGGTTGGACCAAAGGGTCTGTTTCCATGCTGTACATCTCTATGAATGTATGACTCCACGATATTGTGACTCATTCCCGGATATCTGTTATTCTGTATTTGAACCACTCCAAACTCCTCGATAAGATTCCAGTCTGTAACTCACTCCTGGGTATCTTATATGCTGTATGTAAAACATAAACCATTCAATTAGACACCAGTCTGTCCCCCACTCCTGGGTATCTGATATGCTGTATGTAAGCCCTAAACTCCTTGATTAGATTCCAGTCTGTCCCTCACTCCTGGGATTCTGTTATTCTGTATATAAACCACAAACAACTCAATTAGATTCCAGTCTGGAAATCACTCCTAGGGATCTGTTATTGTATCTGTGAAGTGATCCTTGTTGGATGTTAGACTGAAGACAAGATAAACTAAATGGTCAAATGTTGCATTAGGAGCAAGAACACAGAAAGCTGCTGGTACATTTCTGCTCTGTTACATATCTCCAATTTTCAGATTGAGGCTGAATTTCTGTCACAATGGGGAAACTCTCAAAAGCTGTTTACTGTCCAAGATGAATGCATCATCATAACATGAATTCTCTTGCAAGATAGGAAATGGAGACAGCTCCTGGAAGTTGTCTGTATCTGTGTGTGTGTGTGTGATTCCTTGTGTCTGCGTATGTCTATTTGTGCGTGATTCTGTGCGCGTGTTCAATGTTTTATATATTTTCAAACTATATTGATATTGCCAGTCTCTCTTGCTTTTCCTTATTTATAAACTCAATGCCATCGTTTTGCTGATATAAAATGGTGGCTGTGGACAAATCTAAGATATCTGCCTGACTGATTTTTGTCAGGAATACTTTCAGCAAGGGAGAGGGGCAATGTGTCAACAACAATTTCCATTCATTGATGTTAGCAGAGATAGGAAATGGAGACAGCTCTTTGAAGGTGATTAAAATGCAAATCCCAGAACCTGTTTACAGTGAATGCGGAGAGACAACGTGACTTTCCAGTAAGGTCTGCCTTACTTTCCAAGCTCCTAGCATATGAGAGAAACATAATATGCAAAACCTGAAAGAGCTCAGCCACTGAATTGTAGATTTGCAGTGTTGGATCAGAATCCTACCTGGCTAGACCTCATCCCAAATTGAAGGGTTTCCCAAATCCCACGCTGATTTTCTGTGGGTTCAAATTGTGAACCCTTTGACTAGATTTTAGTCTGTAACTCACTCGGGGGTATTTATTAGTCTGTATGTAAAACATCCTGAATCCTTCGGTTCGATTCTAGTCTGTAACTCACTCTGGTCAATCTGCTATTCTGTACATAAACCACACTGAACCCCTCGATTAGATTACAGTCTGGAACACTCCCCGTGATATCTGTTATTCATTATATAAACCACCCTGAACCCCTCGAATACATTGAGTCTCTAACTCACTCCGGGCTATCTCTCATTCTATATCTGAACCACGCTGAAAACCTCGATTAGATTCTAGTCTTTAACTTACTCCAGGGCATCTGTTATTCTGTCTATAAACCACCTTAAACCCTGCGATTAGATTCCAGGCAGTAACGTGCTCCAGGGTATCTGTTATTCTGTATATAAACCACTCTGAACCCTTCGATTAGAATCCAGGTTGTAACTCATTCCGGGCTATCTGTTATTCTATATCTGAACCACCCTGAACCTCTCGATTACATTGAAGTCTGTAACTCACTCTGGGCTATCTGTTGTTCAATATCTGAACCACCCTGAACCCCTCGGTAAGATTGCAGGCTTTAACTCACTCTGGGGTATCTGTTATTCTGTATATGAACCACCCTTAACCCCTCGATTAGATTCCAGGATGTGACTCACTTTGGGGTAACTGTTAATCTGTATATAAACCACCAGGCAGTAACACACCCCGGGCTATCTGTTATTCACTTTGCTAACCTCCCTGAACCCCTCGATTAGATCCCATGCTATAACTCACTCTGGACTATCTGTTATTCTGTAGGTAACCCACCCTGAACACCTCGATTTGATTCTACGCTGTAACTCACACTGTAGTATCTGTTATTCTATATATAGAAAACCCTGAACCTCTTGATTACATTCCAGGCTGTAACTCAATGCGGGGTATCTGTAAGTCAGTATATAAACCACCCCGAACCACGCGATTAGATTCCAGGCTGTAGCTCACTCCGGGTCATCTGTTATTCTGTACATAAACCACACTGAACCCCTCGATTAGATTCCAGTCTGCATCTCACTCCAGGGTATCTGTTATTCTGTGTATAAAACACTCTGAACCTCGCGATTAGATGCCAAGCTATAACTCACTCCGGGCTAGCTGTTATTCTGTATATAAACCACCCTGGACCACGCGATTAGATTCCAGGCTGTAACTTCCTGTCAGGGTTGAAAGGAAAGGCTGGTCGTTATAGGGAATGCTGGCTGACTAAAGAAATTGAGGGTTTGTTCCAGAATAAGATGGAAGCATATGCCAGGTATAGATCGAGTGAATTCTTGGAAGATTTTAAAGGGAGTTGGAGTATACTTAAGAGGGAAATCAGGAGGGAAAAACGCGGATATGAGATAGCTTTGGAAAATAGAATTAAGGAGAATCCAAAGTGTTTTTACAAATATACGAAGGACAAAGGGTGACTAGGGAGAGAATAGGGTCCCTTTAAGATCAACAAGGCGCCCTTTTTGTAGAACCACAGAAAATGGCGGAGATATTAAATGAGTATTTTGCATCAGTATTTACTGTGGAAAAGGATATGGAAGATATAGATTGTAGGGAAATCGATGGTGACCTCTTGCAAAATGTCCAGATATACAGAGGAGGGAGTGCTGAAACGGTTAAAGGTGGATAAATCCCCAGGACCTGATCAGGTTTACCCGAGAACTCGGTGGGAAGCTACAGAAGTGATTGCTGGTCCTCTTGCTGAGATATTTGTATTATCGATAGTCACAGGTGAGGGGCTGGAAGACTGAAGGTTGACAAACCTGGTTCCACTGTTTAGGAAGGGCAGTAAAGACAAGCCAGGGGGCAATAGACCAGTGAGCCTGACCTCGGCTGTGGGCAAGTTGTTGGAGGGAATCCTGAGGGACAGGATGTACATGAAGTTTGAAAGGCAATGACTGTTTAAGGATAGTCAACATGGCTTTGTGCGTGGGAAATCAGATCTCACAAACTTGATTTAGTTTTTTGAAGAGTAACAAAGAAGATTGATGAGGGCAGAGCAGTGGATGTGATCCATATGGACTTCAGTAAGGCGTTCAACAAGGTTCTGCATGGGAGACTGATTAGCAAGGTTAGATCTCATGGAATACAGGGAGAGGTAGCCATTTGGATAAATAACTGGCTCAAAGGTAGAAGACAGAGGGTGGTGGTGGAGGGTTGTTTTTCAGACTGGAGGCCTGTGACCGGTGGAGCGCCACAAGGATCGGTGCTGGGCCCTCTAGTTTTTGTCATTCTCATAAATGATTGAATGCGACCATAAGAGGTACAGTTAGTAAGTTTGCAGATGACAGCAGAATTGGAGGTGTAGTGGACAGCGAAAAGGGTTTCCTCAGATTACAACAGATCTTGACGAGATGGCCCAATGGGCTGAGAAGTGGCAGATGGAGTTAAATTTGGATAAATGCGAGGTGCTGCATTTTGGGAAAGCAAATCTTAGCAGGACTTCTACATTTAATGGAAAGGTCCTAGGGTGTGTTGCTGAACAACGACACCTTGGAGTGCAGATTCATAGCTCCTTGAAAGTGGAGTCGCAGGTAGATAGGATAGTGAAGAAGGCATTTGGTATGCTTTCCTTTATTGGTCAGAGTACCGGGTACAGGAGTTGGGAGGTCATGTTGTGGCTGTACAGGACATTGGTTATGTTACTCTTGGAATATTGCGTGCAGTTCTGGTCTCCTTCCTATCGGAAAGATGTTGTAAAACTTGAAAGGGTTCAGAAAAGATTTACAAGGATGTTGCCAGGGTTGGAGGATTTGAGATACAGGGAGCGGCTGAACAGGCTGGGGATGTTTTCCCTGGAGTGTCAGAGGCTGAGGGGTGGGCTTATAGAGGTTTACTATATTATGAGGGGCATGGATAGGATAGGATAAATAGACAAAGTCTTTCCCCTGGGATCACGGAATCCAGAACTAGAGGGCATAGGTTTAGTTTGAGAGGGGAAAGATATGAAAGAGAGATCTAAGGTACAACATTTTCACACAGAAGGTGGTACGTGTATGGAGTGAGTTGCCAGAGGAAGTGGTGGAGGCTGGTACAATTGCAACTTTTAAGAGGCATTTGGATGGGTATATGAATAGGAAGGGTTTGGAGGGATATGGGCTGAGTGCTGGCAGGTGGGACTAGATTGGGTTGGGATATCTGGACAGGTTGGACTGAAGGGTCTGTTTCCATGCAGTTCATCTAAATGGGTCTGTGACTCTGAACTCACTCTGGGCTACCAGTTATTCTGTATATAAATCACTCTGAAACCCTCGATTAGATTCCAGCCTGTAAGTCACTCTGGGTATCTGTCATTCTACACATAATCCCATCCCAAAACCCCTTGATAAAATTCCAATCTGTAACTGACTTCCAATTTTAAGGGACTCTGTACATTAGCCACCTCAATCGTTTGATTAGATTCCAGTCTTTATCACACTCCTGGGTATCTGTTATTCTGTATATTAACCATCCAATCCAAACCCTGTTAAAATTGCCCCAAGTGTTCAGGGATGTGTAGGTGAGATGCATTAGTCAGGGGTAAATGTGCGGAAATGGGTCTGGATGGGTTATTCTTCTGAGGGTCAGTGTGGTCTTGTTGGGCTGAAGGTCTTGTTTCCCCACTGTCGGGATTATATGAATCACCCGGAACCCTCTCGATTAGATTCCAACGTGTAACTCTCTTTCATGTATATGTGACTGGCATGTTTCAAAAACACCCCAAAACCTTCGATATTCCACTTCGATAAACACGAGGTGCTGCATTTTGGGAAAGCAAATTTGAGCAGGATTTATACACTTAATGGTCAGTTCCGAGGGAGAGTTGCTGAACAAAGAGACTTTGAAGTGCAGGTTCGTAGCTCCGTGAGAGTAGAGTGGCAGGTGGATAAGATAATGAAGGCAGCGTTTGGTATGCTTTCCTTTATTGGTCAGAGTTTTGAGTATAGGCATTGAGAGGTCATGTTGTGGCTGGACTGGACATGGGTTAGGCCACTGTTGGAATACGGCATGCAATTCTGGTCTCCTTCCTATCGGAAGGATGTTGTGAAACTTGAAAGGGTTCAGAAAACATTTACAAGGAGGTTACCAGGGTTAGAGGATTTGAGCCACAGGGAGAGGCTGAATAGGCTGGGTCTGTTTTCCCTGGGGCATCAGAGGCTGAGGGGTGTCTTTATCGTGCTTTATAAAAGCTTGACGGGCATGGATAAGATAAATAGGCAAAGTATTTTCCTTGGGGTGGTGGAGTCCAGAACTAGAGGGCAGAGGTTTAGTGCGAGAGGGGAAAGATATGAAAGAGACCTAACGGGCGACTTGTTCACTCAGAGGGTGGAACTTGAACGGGTGTGTCAGGAATACTTTCAGCAAGGGAGAGGGGGCAATGTGTCAAAAGCCATTTCCATTCTTTGATGCTAGCAGAGATAGGAAATGGAGACAGCTCTTTGAAGGTGGTTAAAATGTAAATCCCAGAACCTGTTTACAGTGAATGTGGAGAGACAATGTGACATTCCAGTAAGGTCTGCCTTACTTTCCAAGCTCCTAATATATGAGAGAAACATAATATACAAAACCTGAAAGAGCTCAGCCACTGAATTGTAGATTTGCAGCGTTGGATCATCACAAATTGAAGGGTTTCTCAAATCCCACACTGACCTTCTGTGGGTTCAAATTGTGTCTACAAATAAAAAAAATGCACCTGCAATTAAACAAAGCTCTTTCTGGAACTGTGTGTGTCTGTTGGTTTAAGAATCTTTCAACAGGATTGAAGATAAATGAGACAGTGAGAGACAGGCAGCACTGTAACCAGAATGGCAGTGCAGTATAAAAGATATTAATATCTTTAGTGAAAGGAGAAAACAGAGGAGGATAGTCCTCAAACTAGGACCGTGGGGAGTCAGTAATGTCATGTACCATCATGTTAACTTCCTGATGTTTCTGTGCAAGATCAGCCAAACCCCCTAGACAATAAAGATTCAGAATTTCTCACAAATTTAAACACAAACATTGTGCTTTTTCTATTCTTACTGCAAATCGCATTCCAGAATATTCTCTTGTACCTGCCAATGTTTTCAATATAATTCACAAAACACTGACAGCAAATTAGAAGACATGATAGGATGTAGCCAACTGTTACACTCGGTACCTTCATGTTGCAATGTAATAATACCCAGTCAGAAACCTGCCCTGGGTCAGGAACAAAACCTATTTGGAACTGGGCAGAGAACGGGGATTTTGTCTGTCACTGAGTTAGTTTGGAAATCTGTGCTGCACATGGACATTTCTCCACATTATATTCATTTTCTATGTGTGGGTGTGTGTGAGATGGAGAGAGTTTAAACTGAGTTTAACTCTGCGTCTCTGCTTAGGGATTCACTGTCCTTCAGATATTTGACTGCAACACAGAGAGAGAGGGACAGAGAGGGAGCGAGAGAGACACAGAGACAGAGGGATAGATAGATAGGGACGAGAGAGAGAGAGAAAGAGGTACAGAGAGAGGGAGACAGAGACAGAGAGGGACAGAGAGAGAGGATCAGAGAGGCAGAGAGAAAGGGACAGAGAAAGAGGGGGAAACAGAGAGAGAAGAGACACAGAGAGGAAGAAAGGGACAGAGAGTGAAAGGGAGAGAGAGACAGAGGGAAAATTCGAGAGAGAGAGACACAGAGAGAGAGAGGTGGACATAGAAAGAGAGAGAGGGACAGAGAGACACAGAGAGAGAGGGACTGGGACAGAGAGAGGGAGACAGAGAGAGAGAGAGGGACACTGAGAGAAATAGGGACATCGAAAGAGAGAGAAGGACAGAGAGACACAGAGAGAGTGGGACAGAGGGACACATAGAGAGAGAGAGAGTGATAGAGGGACAGAGAGAGAGAGCGGGACAGAGAGAGAGAGGGACACAGAAAGAGGGAAGTCGAGGGACAGAGAGACAGAGAGAGAGGGACAGAGAGGGAGAGAGGGAAACAAAGAGAGAGAGAGACAGAGAGCGAGGGACAAAGAGAGAGAGGGAGAGGGACAGAGAGAGGGACAGAGAGAGATCCACACAGAGAGGGACACAGAGAGAGAGAAGGACACAGAGAGAGTGATGAACAGAAGGAGAGACACAGAGAGAGAGGGACACGGAGAGAGAGAGGGACAGAGAAAGAGACACACAGAGAGGGGGATAGAGAGAGAGGGACACAGAGAAAGAGAGACAGGGACAGAGAGAGATCGAGAGAGAGGGATACAGAGAGAGTGACAGACAGAGAGATTGAGGGACAGAGAGAGAGTGAGGGACACAGAGAGAGGGGGACAGAGAGATTGAGGGACACAGAGAGAGTGACGGACACAGAGAGAGAGGGAGGGACACAGAGAGAGGGGGACAGAGAGATTGAGGGACACAGAGAGAGTGACGGACACAGAGAGAGAGGGAGGGACACAGAGAGAGAGGGAGGGACACAGAGAGAGTGAGGGACACAGAGAGGGAGAGGGACGCAGAGAGGGAGAGAAACGCAGAGAGAGAGGGACGCAGACAGAGGGGGACAGAGAGAGAGAGGGACACAGAGAGAGAGGGGGACAGAGAGAGAGAGCGGGACACAGAGAGAGGGACAGAGAGAGAGAGGGACACAGAGAGAGTGACGGAGATACAGAGAGAGAGGGAGGGACACAGAGCGAGAGGGAGGGACACACGAGTTTGAGGGACGCAGAGAGAGAGAGAGAGAGACGCAGAGAGGGAGAGGGATGTAGAAAGAGCGGGACACAGAGAGAAGGACACATAGAGAGTGAGGGAAACATAGAGATTGAGGGACAGAGAGAGTGAGAGAGGGACAGAGAAAGAGGGACAAAGAGTGAGGGTCAGAGAGAGAGGGAGGAACACAGAGAGATAGGGACACAAAGAGAGAGGGACACAGAGAGAGTGAGGGAAACAGAGAGAGACAACGGCAGAGAGAGAGGAGAGAGTGGGGCACAGAGAGCGTGTGGGGCACGCAGTGAGAGGGAGAGAGAGGGGGACAGAGAGAGAGAGGGACAGAGAGAGACAGAGGGACAGAGAGAGTAAGAGAGAGATAGGGACAGAGAGAGAGAGGGACTCAGAGAGAGGGGGGTCACAGAGCGAGAGAGGGACACAAAGAGAGAGGGGGACAGAGAGAGAGGGATACAGGGAGAGAGGGGACACGGTGAGAGAGAAGGACACAGAGAGAGGGACAGAGAGAGAGAGGGACAGAGAGAGAGGTACAGAGAGACAGAGAGAGAGAGGGATAGAGAGTGAAAGAGAGAGAGATGGACACAAAGAGAGAGAAGGGCAGAGAGTGAGAGGGAGACAGTGGGACACAGAGAGAGTGAGGGACAAGGAGAGGGAGAGGGACGCAGAGAGGGGGAGGGACACAAAGAGAGAGAGAAGAACACAGAGAGGGACAGAGAGAGAGAGAGAGGAACAGAGACAGGGAGGGACACAGCGAATTGGGGACACAGAGAGAGTGAGGGACACAGAGAGGGAGAGGGGCACAGAGAGGTAGAGGGACACAGAGAGAGAGAGAAGGACACAGAGAGAGAGAGAGAAGGACACAGATAGTGACAGAGAGAGACGGACAGAGAGACGGAGGGATTCAGCGAGATGGTGACACAGAGAGAGCGAGGGACACAAAGAGACGCAGAGAGAGAGGGACAGAGAGTGTGATAGAGAGACAGAGGGACACAGAGAGAAAGAGGGATAGAAAGAGAAAGAGAGGGGGGACAGGGACAGAGAGAGAGCGAAATTCAGAGAGAGAAGGACACAGAGAGAGAGAGCGACAGAAAGAGAAAGGGACAGGGACAGAGAGAGGGACAGAGAGAGAGACACACAGAGAGGGACACACAGAGAGAGCGAAGGACACAGAGAGAGTTACCGATAGAGAGAGAGAGAGAGACTCAGAGAGAGAGGGACACGGAGAAGAGAGTGACAGACAAAGGGACACAGAGAGAGAGGGGGACAGAGTGAGGGTCACAGAGAGAGAGAGGGACAGGGACAGAGAGAGATCGAGAGAGAGAGGGACACAGAGAGAGTGACAGAGACAGAGAGAGTTGGGGTCTCAGAGAGAGTGAGGGACACAGAGAGAGGGACAGAGAGAGAGAGGGACACATAGTGAGTGAGGCACACATACAGAGAGAGGGACAGAGAGAGAGAGGGACACAGAGAGTGTGACGGACACAGAGAGAGAGAGCGACACAGAGAGAGGGGGACAGAGAGAGAAAGGGACAGAGACAGAGAGCGGGACAGAGAGAGAGAGTGAGAGACACAGAGAGTGTAAGGAGCACAGAGAGGGACACATAGAGAGAGAGGGACACAGAGAGTGAGGGACACAGAGAGAGAGGGACGCAGAGAGAGTGTGGGACAGAGAGAGAGAGACAGAGGGAGGGGACATAGAAAGAGAGAGAGGGACAGAGAGACACAGAGAGTGAGAGGGACAGAGGGACAGAGAGAGAGAGAGAGAGGGAGATAGAGACCAAGGGACAGAGAGAGAAAGGAACAGAGAGACTGAGAGAGAGAGAGAGAGGGGGGGAGGCAGAGAGACAGAGAGAGACAGCGGGACATAGAGAGAGAGGGACACAGAGATAGGGAAGGAGAGAGACAGAGAGAGAGGGACAGAGAGGGAGAGAGTGACACAGAGAGAGAGAGGGAGACAGAGAGAGAGAGAGGGAGGGACAGAGAGAGAGACAGACAGACAGTCAGAAAGACGTATATGAAGGACAGAGAGAGCGAGGGACACAGATAGAGAGAAACTGGGGCACAGAGAGAGGGACAGAGAGAGAGGGGGACACAGTGAAAGAGAGCGAGGGAGTGACAGAGAGAGAGGGACACAGGGAAAGAGAGCGAGGGAGGGACAGACAGAGAGGGACAGAGAGAGACAGAGAGATAGAGGGACAGAGAGAGAGAAGGATAGAGAGACAGAGAGAGAGAGATGGAGGGACAGAGAGAGAGGGACAGAGAGAGGTGGAGGTTGACAGCAACAGAGAGAGGGACAGATAGAGCGAGAGGGACAGAGAGAGAGAGGGTGACAGAGAGAGTGAGAGAGGGACAGAGGGACAAAAAGGGACAGAGAGAGAGGGGAACAGAGAGAGATTGAAAGAGACAGAGAGGGACACAGAAAGGGAGAAAGGGACAGCGAGTGAGAGGGACACAGAGAAAGAGGGAAAGAGGGACACAAAGATTGGAAAGAGAGAGAGAGAGACAGAGAGCGAGGGACAGAGAGACACAGTGAGATAGCGACAGGGAGAGAGAGGGACAGGGACAGAGAGAGGGATAGAGAGAGAGACGCGCACAGAGAGGGACACAGACAGAGAGAGAAGGATACAGAGAGAGTGATGGACAGAGAGAGAGACACAGAGAGAGAGGGGGGGACACGGAGAGAGGGAGAGGAACAGAGAAAGATACACCGAGAGAGAGGGGGACAGAGAGAGAGAGGGACAGAGAGAGAGAGAGAAGGTCAGGGACAGAGAGAGATTGAGAGAGAGAGGCATACAGAGAGAGTGACAGACAAAGAGGTTGAGGGACACAGAGAGAGAGGCACAGAGAGAGAGGGACACAGAGAGAGTGACGGACACAGAGAGAGAGAGGGAGGGACACACAGAGAGAGGGAGGGACACAGACAGAGTGAGGGACACAGAGAGGGAGAGGGTCGCAGAGAGGGAGAGGCACGCAGAGAGAGAGAGGGACGCAGAGAGAGGGGATACAGAGAGAGAGAGGGACACAGAGAGAGAGAGGGGGACACACAGAGAAAGAGGGACAGAGAGAGAGGGACACAGAGACAGTGACGGACACACACACAGAGAGGGAGGGACACAGAGAGAGAGGAAGTGACACAGAGAGTTTGAGGGACACAGAGAGGGAGACGGACTCAGAGAGGGAGAGGGACGCAGAGAGAGAGAGGGACGCAGAGAGGGAGAGGGACGTAGGGAGAGGGGGACACAGAGAGATGGACACAGAGAGAGTGAGGGACACATAGAGAGTGAGGGACACAGAGAGCGAGAGAGGGACAGAGAGAGAGAGAGAGGGACAGAGAGAGAGGGACAGAGATTGAGGGAGGGACACAGAGATAGGGACACAAAGAGAGAGGGACAGAGAGAGACAGGGAGGGACACAGAGAGATAGGGACGCAGAGAGAGTGAGAGACACACAGAGAGAGGGACAGAGAGAGTGTGAGGGACAGAGAGAGTGAGACAGAGAGAGAGGGATAGAAAGAGAGGCACAGACAGACTGAGAGAAAGAGATCTAGAGAGAGAAAGAGAGAGAGGGACAGAGAGGGAATGAGGGAAGAAGAGAGAGTGAGGGACACAGAGAGAGTGACAGACAAAGAGAGAGTGGGGGACACAGAGAGAGTGAGGGACACAGACAGTATAATGGACAGAGAGAGAGAGAGGGACACATAGAGAGAGAGGGACACACACAGAGAGAGGGACACAGACAGAGTGACCGACACAGAGAAAGTGAGGGACACAGAGAGAGACGGACACAAGAGAGAGGGACACAGAGAGAGAGGGAGGGACACAGAAAGATAGGGACACAGAGATAGAAGGGCAGAGAGAGAGACAAGGAGAGAGTGGGACACAGAGAGAGAGGGACAGAGAGACAGAGAGAGTGAGGGACAGTGAGAGAGAGAGAGACAGAGACAGAGAGACAGAGACACACAGACAGAGAGAGAGAGACAGCGAGAGAGACAGAGAGAGACAGAGGCAGAGAGAGAGAGCACGAGAGGTACAGGGACAGAGAGAGGGACAGACAGACATGCAGAGAGAAAGTGTGTGCGAACATCTGAGTGTACATGTGCGAACGCGAGAGAGCATGTGAGGTGATGAGAGAGAGGATGATTGTGCAAGAGTGTGTGGGGGTGCAACAAAGTGGGTGCATGAGAGTGTGTTTGAGAGTGTGTGTGGGTGGAAGAAACAGTGTGTTTGTGTGGGTGGAAGAAAGAGTGAGTGTGTGTGTAAGAGAAAGAGAGTGTATGTGTACGAGAGTGTGTGTGGGTGCAAGAAAGAGTGAGTGTGTGTGTGTAAGAGAAAGAGAGTGTGGAGTGACAGAGAGGAAGTGTCTGTGTGTATGTGAAAGAGTGATTGCAAGCGAGTGTGTATGTGCATGTGAGAGGGTGTGTGCACAAGGGAACGAGAGTGAGTGCGCACGTGAGAGAGTGTGTGCACGAGGGAAAGAGAGTGAGTGCGCATGTGAGAGAGAGGGTATGTGTGAGCGAAAGAATGTATGCATGTGGAAGAGTGTGCACGAGAGAATGTGTGTGTCCAAGAGAAAGCGTGTGCACATGTGCAAAAGAGTGTGAGAGCATGAGAGTGTGTGTGTGTGTCCGAGAGAGAAAGACAGCGCATGGATGTGAGAGAGTGTGTGTGCATGCGAGAGAGTGTCTACATGTGAGAGGAAAGTTTTGTGTTCACCCTTTCAGTGTGAGTGTGTGCCAGAGAGACGGGGGATGGAGAGAGAGATAGATTGTCGGTGTGAGAGAGAGAGGGGGGAAAGACAGTATGAGTCTGCGTGAGAGAAATACCGATTGTGCCTGTGAGAAAACGTGTGTGTGTATGACAGGAGAGTGTGTTAGAGTGTGTGTGAGAGACTTTGCAAGTGTTTGTGAGAGAGACAGAGTTTTAGAGAGAGAGAGTGGGCGTGTGAGGGTGAGAATATATGAGATGGTGAATGTGAGTGCGTGAGGTTGCGTGTGTTAGGAAGTGTGTATGAGAATGTGTGTGTATGAGCGTGTGTAACTGAGAGAGTATGTAGAAGCGAGTGTGTGAGAAAGAGTGTAGAGAGAGAGGACGAGTGAGTGAAAGTGTGTATGTGTCTGGTCTGTGTCTGTGTGTGTCTGTCTGTGTGTGTCAATGCCTGTCTGTCTGTGTCTTGTCTTTGTGTGTGTGTGTGTGTGTGTGTGTGTGTGTATGTGTGTGCCTGTTTGTGCGTGTGTGTCGGTGTCTGTGTATGTGTCTTTGCGTTTGTCTTTGTGTGTGTGTGTGTCTGTGTGTGTGTTTGTTTGTGTGCGTGTGTCTGTTTGTGCGTCTGTGTCGGTGTCTGTGTATGTGTCTTTGCGTTTGTCTTTGTGTGTGTGTGTGTCTGCGTGTGTGTGTGTGTGTCTGTGTGTGTGTCTGTGTCTGTGTGTGTGTATGTGTCTCTGTGTGTGGGGGAGTTGAAGGCAGGGGAGCAGAGAGGGTGAAATGTGGGTATTGAGGGGCAGGCACGAGATCCATGATTTAAATTCCCAAACTCTGCCAATATTTTTGAGAAAGGGAAAGGAAATTCAAAAATGAAAATCAAGTTAGAAATGGCAGGATGTAGAGCAGGGCAAGGAGAGACAGACAGACAGACAGACAGAGAGAGAGAGAGAGAGACAGATCAAGAGAGACAAACACTCACAGGGACAGAAAGAGAGAGACAGAGAGAGAGAGAGAGACAGAGACACAGAGAAGAGAGAGACACAGGGACAGAGAGAGAAAGAAACACAGAAAGTAGGATACACAGGGACAGAGAGAAAGCGATAGAGACTGAGAGAGACACACACACACAGGAACAGAGAGAAAGAGACAGAGAGAAAAAGAGTGACAGAGAGACACACACAGAGACAGTCAGACAGGGACAGAGACAGAGATTAATTCTAGAAATCACACATACAGCATAAAAATCCCAAGAAAACCTCAGCAAATATCCCCCTTTCCATTCCCAGCCCAGTGTGTGTGGGTGTCTCAGGAAGCCTACCTACAATCAGGCTCTGAGACGCTAGTGTGGGAGTAACCTTTAATATTTTCAAACTGCACTGACACAACTAATAAGGCTTCAAAAAAAAGAGTTGTAGCAACTGGGAAAGATGACACGTTGTTGCCCCAAAATTAGCATCTCAGTGGGCAGCAAGATCCCACAAGGCTGCTGTCCTGGGAATTAACATATCAATCAGACAGAGCCCTCCCCAGGGAGCAGACTGACAGACGATGCAACGTGTCAGAGAGAGGGCAGGGCTGGGCTCCACTAACCCTTCACTCAGAATAAATGTGCGCAAGGAATTGGTCAGATTCATTCTCAAACCCTGTTCTCTCTCTTTATGGAGAAGGAGCAGCCCTACATGTCTGGCTGAGACAGAGTGTGTGTGCGCACGTGTGTGTGTCTATGTGTTAAATAATGTTTTCAGCCTCTGGTTAATTGCTTTCTTATGATTTGTTTGTATTTTGATGTTGCTGCGAGGTTACAAAATTCATTGGGGATGGGGAAAGGATTGATGGGATTCTGTTTAAACTGGGATCTTGCTGTGTAATTTTGCATCACACTGCTCTCGCTCCCCCAGCCCCCCACCAACTCATCTCTTCTCTCTCTAATCCCGAGGAAAGCAGGAAAGTGAAGATCCAAAATGCCTGGGGACCAGGAAAGCCTTGGACAAGAACAACCTCCGGGGGGGAGCACAGGCCTGAGGCCTGTTGGCCAGGCTGCAGCCCGTGGGGCCCGGGCGAGTGGAGGTCCGTTTCTTCCCACGAGGTTTCATTCCCTCTGGGGGTGTGGTGGGGGTGGGAGCCTGGTTTGTCGGGGTCTCTGGTTAACTGGGACCTCTCAGAACACGGGTTTGAAGCCTGGGGTTAAAGTAACCGGGGCATTGGTGACACAAACAGGTGAAACCCCCAGGATCTGGGAGACGGGACTCCCTCAGGAGAGAACTGTAACCCAAAATATCTGATCCTCTTGAAATAATTGTCACAATATCAGAGGAAAGTGGGTCATAGAGAAGGCAGGGTGATCAAATTGGACACAGAGAGAAAGAGAGTGAGAGAAAGAAATGGAAAATGGTGAGAGCAAGAGAAACAGAAGAGAGAGGGGGGAGCAGTGTGAGATTGTGAAATAGTTGCAATATTTGATTCTGGGGTGACAGGAAATAATTAAACTGGAAAAAAAAATGATCAGATTATCGAGCTTCTGCAGCACTGTCACTTGTGGGATCTTGCTGTGTGTCAATTGCCCTAATGCCATCGTTGCAGGCAGTGAGTGGTTTTAAGCAGCTAACCCGTCATTTCAAAAACTTTTCAACATGAAAACTCAACTCATCACTCGACGTGTTTGTGTTTGGATGTTGATAAGAAATTGCCTGTTTCACTGAGAGGGGAATAGCTGGGATCTTGCTGTGCTATCTCTCCGTGAAAGATTTTCCTGCTCAGCCTTCCCACTAATGCTGCCTCTTTCCTCCCAAAGGGATCTTCCTGGGCACTTGGGGATTTGAAAAGTGTGTGTTTGCGAGCAGGAAACCTTCAAACAAGGGCTTCCTCCAGAGGGGGGAACCCAGTCCTGAGGCCTGTTTGACAGGCTGCAGCCTGTTGGGCCCAGGTGAGTTTTGGCTGTGTATTACCCGCGAGGTTTAATCTCCTCTCTCTGGGGAAGGGGGGGGGGCGGGCTGGCTTTTACCAGGACCTCTGGTTAACCAGCTCCTATCGGATTGCGGCCTTGTCGTTTTTGAACAGGTTTAAAGCCTGGGGCTAAGGTAACTGGAGCCTTGGGATTTGTCCCAAATATGTCAACAATTAGCCAGCATCACCCACGACGTGTGTGGGGTTAGATTGCTGCTTGTGGGATCTCGCTGTGCATATTAATATTTATTAATATTTCTAGCCTCTGGTCAACTGCTGTGCGGTGATGTCTGTATATTTCAATGTATCTGTGATGGTCAGCAATTCATTCATTCTGCAATAATTAAACTGAACCAGGGTAACGGAGGAGATTGGGGAAGGCAGAGAGCTGTGGGATCTTGTTGTGCTTTTGGTGCCACTGTTGTATTTTATTTCAAATTGATTTGTTTTTTTTTTCTCAGTGTGTTTCCCCACACCTCGCTCCCCCTAACCCTGGGCGTGAGGAGGAGATTGGATCCAGGAGCTAAGGCTCGGGACGACGCAGAGACAGTGAGAATTAAATCACTTCTGCCGCGATGAATCATCAGACACAGAGAGAGAATGATCAGAAACTGTCCTGTCTCCTTGTCGTTCATTTACACACATACACACGGAAAAGAATTGTACGGTTCAGGTTCTCTCTCGGATTGTTACCATAAGGCGAATGGGGGTGTGAAGGGAGTAAGAGAGATGGAGAGAGACCGACAGCGCTGACTGTACCGTTGAAAGTTCATTGGTTTAAAATGCATTTGAGTCCGAGGGTTAAAGGGACCGGGGCCTTGGGGTTGTGACACAAACTGGTTACACCCCCAGGGTCTGGGAGGAAGGACCCTCGGAGTAGGGAATTAATACCTTAACATGATAAACTCTCTACAAAGTCCCATTCTAATGTCAGAGTCATGTGCATAGGCAGGGCGATAAAATGTGAGAAATCTGAGAGAGAGAGAAAGATCTTCGAGATGGAGGCAGCGAGAGGCGGGAACACAGGGGAAGAGATTTCAGAGATCGAGGGAGAGAGGGGAGGAACAGAGACATCTCGGAGATGGAGAGAGTAAGAGGGGGAACAGATAGAGATTGAGAAGAGAGATCAGAGATGGAGACAGCGAAAGGCGGAACAGAGAGAGATCTTAGATGGAGAGAGCACAAGACGGGGATCAGAGAGTACAGGGCACAGAGCAGGAAGGGGGAAATGTTTGGAATTTGTTCAACAGGAGGATTTCACCATCTTGTCCAGGAGACAGAAACAAACCTTTAACCAGCATCAGGGACACACACGATCTGTCTGTCGTTACACTGCTGCTCGTGGGATCTTGCTGTGTGCTTCAAGCAAGAATCTGGTTAAACGCTTAATGGTGATCTTTATATTTCGATGATGGAGATACCAGTGTTGGACTGGGACAACGCCAGGTTATAGTGGAACAGGATTCTCTGAAAGCTAGTGTTGTGTGATGTTTAATGTTATATATCGATATATATGGACACAGAGGGGAGGAGGGGATTACGTGTTTTTCAGAGCATTAATGTGGGGGTCCTGTTGTATTTGGATGGAGAAAGAACGTGACATGAAAAGAGATTTTTAAAAATCTGTCATTCAATCCTGGGGGAATGTTGAGGGGGGAATTCTGGGGGGGGGAAAGACGAGGCGGGGGAAATTTGAGGAGGGAAGGCGAGGGGGAAGTCGAGGGGAGGAAGTCGAGGGTTGGAAGTCGAGGGGGCAAAGTCGAGGGGGGCATAGTCAAGGGGGTGTCGAGGGGGGAAAGTCGAGGGGGGAAGGGACAGAGAGAGAGAGAGAAAAGGGACAGAGAGAGAAAAAAGAATCAGAGAAAGAAAAAAGGGACAGAGAGAAGAGAGACAGAGAGAGAAAAGAGACAGAGAAAAGGGACAGAGAGAGAGAAAAGGGACATACACAGAGAGAAAAGGGACAGAGAGAGAGAGAGAGAAAACGGACACACAGAGAGAAAAGGGACACACACACACGGAGAAAAGGGACAGAGAGAGAGAAAAAGGACAGAGAGAGAGAAAAGAGACAGACAGAGAGAAAAGAGACAGGGAGTGAAAAGAGAGAGAGAGAAAAGAGAGAGAGAGAGAAGAGACATAAAGAAAAGAGGAGAGAGAGAGAGAAAAAAGGGACAAAGAGAGAGAGAAAAGGGACAGAGAAAGAGTAAAAAAAAGGACTGACAGAGAGTGTAAAGGGACAGAGAGAGAGACAAAAGGGTCAGAGAGAGAAAAGAGACAGAGAGAGAAAAGAGAGAGAAAAAGAGAGAGAGAAAAGAGAGAGAAGGAAAGAGATAGAGAAAGGGAAAAGAGACAGAGAGTGAAAAGAAACAGAGAGGGAAAAGAGAAAGAGAGAAAAGAGACAGAGAGAGAGAAAAGAGGACAAAGAGAGAGAAAGAGAATAGGTACAGAGAGACAGAAATGGAAAAAAGGCAGAGAGATACAAAGAAAGTGAGTTAGAAGGAGAGAACACAAGACAGACAGAAAGGTGGATGGAGAGACACAGAGACAGAGAGGGAAGGGGGAAAGTGAGGTCGAGAGAAAAGTGAGGCAAGGGGAGACATGGAGATGGTAAGGAGCCCCATACTCATCATCCCCCCAGCTGCTCTAGGCTCTATCTCCCCAGGGTCTCTCTTTGTGTCCCATCAGGGACTGAGGCTGATTAAAGTGTTAACCCCCTGGGATTGAGATTCAAACACAACTCACACATTCTCTCACTCACAATCACACAGAGTGACATAGAGACACGAACTCCCCAATACTCATCCCTCGGCACGCCACATGACAAAAGGAATGATGGCTTCCTGAGCCTGGTTTATATAGCCCCAGGTCTATCACTCAACCCCCATCTCCTCACAAATCCCAGCCGATCCAGTCAGCTCCCATTTCCATTACCTGGAACCCACCTCATCCAGGTATGGAACACACCAACTACCATCTTTGTGAGATTGCAGGGGGGTCTGGGAGGAAACAGCAGGTCAATGGGTTCGACCAGGGCTGACCCAGTCTGTTCCTGTGTCTGTACAACCCCCGTCCCCCCCCCAACCACCCACTCAGCCCAGCCTGGGAATACACACACAGGCACAGACACAAAGCTGCAGTTTCAAATCCTAAACAATCCCAGACACACACAACACAAAACCACACAAGTTTCCCCAACAAACTGATACAGGACGTTTGTCCAATTTAACACACATTCTTTGGATAAATTCATCCAACATTTTTGCCTGGCTGAGCACAGCCTTATTGCACGAATTAAGACAAGAGTTTTGTGCAGATTGATACAACAGTTTTGCCCAAATTAATACAAGTTTATTCCACCTGTTTACACAAGGTGTTTGCACAGACAGATGCAAATACCATGAACCAGTGAGCTATGCTGAGTTTCAGTTTGATCGGAATGAGAATACATCTTCTCTGGATGAACACAGTCCCCTTCCTTTTCTCGGTTTAAGCATCGGTCCTGTCGCATTTGGATGCTCCTGAAAAAAAAAGCCGCATTACATTAACGTCCAGTTGAAGATATCCTCTTTTTAATCTGTAATTCTCTCCAGAAGCTGTTTGGTTTGGATTGCTACATAATGCCTCTTTTCTCCTTCTCATTCCAGCGTGCTTTACCAAGATGTAAAATGTTGGGAACTTTATACTGCTTCTTGTCTTCAGTGCATACATTTAATGTAATTTTATTCTGATCTCTGTCCGGAATCTGCTTGACTGCCCCAAGGGGAGTTTACAATAGTCTGCCCTCTTGTGGGGTCAGAGCACATTGCTGTGAGTCTGTCTGATTGCCCATGGGGAGTTTACAATAATCTGCCCTCTTGTGGGCTCAGAGCACATTGCTGTGAGTCTGTCTGACTGCTCCACGTGGTGTTGACAATAGTCTGCCCTCTAGTGGGGTCAGAGCACATTGCCTGTGAGTTTGTCTGACTGCTCCATGTGGTGTTTACAATAGTCTGCCCTCTAGTGGGGTCAGAGCACATTGCCGTGAGTTTGCCTGACTGCTCCATAGGGAATTTACAATAGTCTGCCATCTGGTGGGTTTAGAGCAGACATCAGAATCTTCACTGAAATGCCAGTGAAATTTTTAAAAAATCAATTCTGTTGTTCATTCAATTATTTCTAAACTGAAGTCCCTGTTCCCAGTCCAAACAAATCCAAACAACACTGAAGGGAAACAGGGATGGACATATACACTCCAGATTATTCTATCTTTCTAACTTAGTATAAAATTTTATTTTATTTGGTTCAACTGTAAAAACATGTCGTTTCTTTGATTAATCACTTCTTAATGAGATTGAGGAAGGATTTAAGTGAAATGTAACTACTCTATCTGACACACAAGACAAATGTGCTGTTGCTGATGTTATCACGGCCCATCGAATTGAGCAAAAGATTTTGATACAGCGAGTTGTTCTGGTCTGGGATATAATTCATAACAATTCGAATCCACAACAATATTTATGAAAAAGCATGAACATCTCCAAAACAAAACAGGATTTAAATATAAACATGAACACTTCCCATCCAAAACAATATTTGTATTTATAAACAAACAGTTCCTATACAAAAAAGATTTCTAAATAAACTGAGATAGTTCGATGCACAGTTATATTTACATGTAAACAGATCAGCTCCAATATTTATGCATAGACAAATAGCTCTATGCAACAATGTATATGGTGTATTGTATGTACTGTATAATACAAAACCTGAAATAGCTCAGCCATTGAATTGTGGATTTGTAGCGTTGCCCTCCCTTCCCTGAGGACCAGGACTTGGGGCTGAGTCTGTCCCTCTCCAGCTCAGCTTCTCCAACATAAAGACACACAACAACATCGGTGACTCTGCTGCTCGGCACGCTTTAATGAACATTTTTCATTGTTTACAAATGGAAGCGATGGACACAGTCAGTGGGATGGTGCCTTTTCTCACTGGCCCCTGAGTTGTGAGAAACATTGAGATGTTTCCCTGTAACCCCCCTGTGGGATAGGGATGGACAAACTAGCGCTACCCTCAGTCTGTTACCATAGTGATAGGCTGCTCCATCGCTGAAACACTGAACTGAAATGAGAAAATTCCGGATGGATTGATTAACGAGGGAATTTGATGGATGGATGGATTTGGGTGAAGGGATATTTCAGCACATTCTTCAGCTGCTGCCTGAAATTAGTCTGGGTCACAGCATAAATCGCGGTGTTTGTGCAGCAACTGAGGAGCTGCAGCATAAAGCCCAATTCCAGAACAAAGCGATGGAGATGCAGAGAGGAATGCACAATATGAGTCATCCGGTACGATATAGAAAACAGCATTAAAGCTGACCATAACAGGATGAAATTGGCCGAGATCACAAACAGTAAAATGATCGATCTTTTTCGGTTTCTCATTTCAGTGTCAGACTGACCGTCCCCATTAGTGTGAGCGCAGAGTCTCCCGCGGGCTCTGCTGGTCACTAAAATGTGTCTGATGGTGAGAACATTGAGCAGCACAATCAGGAGAAATGGGACACACGGGGTTAGAATGTGGTGGAGGGACTCGATTGTGGCCCAGACACTGGAGTAACGTACAGCGTCTGTTATATCACAAAACCAGGGGAGGTTCCACAGCTAATACCGAGCCGTGAGCATAAAATGCCAGAAAATGTTCTTTAAACAGCTCAACACAGTCACTGCTCCCAGAACCACAGCCGCCGTTTTCTCACTGCAATATTTACTTTTCAGCTTCTGACAACAAATGGCCACAAACCGATCAAAGGTGAAAGTGACGGTGAACCAGACAGAGCAGTCAGTGGCTGCATAAATCAGGACGGCGTGGATATTACACACGGGGACAGCGTCCATCAGGAAATAAAACTGTTCCCGATAAACAATGGGAATGTGTCTCAGGATCAGGTCGAGGATAATGACCAGAAGATCCGCCGATGCCATGGCCCCCAGGTAACGTCTGACACATGGAGACAATCCACAATCTTTATAAAGCAGGACGTAGATGGTCACTACATTAACTGTGAGGAAGGAAAACAAACCCATTATCCATCAGCCTGGAGGCAAAGGGACCCGTTTGATTGGGGACCCATTGAGATTTTCCAATGTGTCCCTGTATTCAGGGAATTATTAAAATAATTAGATCTGGAATAACAACAGTAATCTGAATTACTGACAAAAATGAGACATAAACCACTAGAAACCCTCCCTCCCCAAACACACAGAGACACATCCATAAGGACATTTGGTTTCTAGAACATTCCCACACACTCGATCACTCGAGAGCAGACACAGGTCACTCCTTCCCAGTTCCTAATACGGAGGGTGGGAGTGTTGTTGCCCTGAAGGATTCTGTCCCGGTTTCCTGAAGACAAACGGAGTTTGGGAATTCCTGTATTTTGGTCTAAATTGTGGTCGATCCTGTGTCATGAAGAAATGTAAATGCAGGGAATATGTATTCACCGCTTTAACTGCCTGAGCGGCCTTCGGAACAGTGTCTCCTTCTGCCTGGAACGGGATATCTTCCCTCGGGATCTTATCGTTTGTTCAATTCACTGACGTCCGGCTGTTCACAAACAATGTCAGGGACAGAACGTTCCGGGGAATGTCAGTTATAATGCCGGGGACAGAACGTTCCGGGGAACTCCGTGACCTGTCCAACATCTTTCCCCACTATCCACCCCACCAACATGATGTACTGTGCCTGGGAACACTGTCACATTAATGGGGTGAGAGATGGAGGGACAATCGCAGGAATGGGATCTAAAGGCATTGCCAGAACAGCTGAAATTGTTAGATTGACCACATTCTCAATCCACCTCACAGAACCAGCCCAGCCACCATATATCCAGGTAACGTCTGACACATGGAGACAATCCACAATCTTTATAAAGCAGGACGTAGATGGTCACTACGTTAACTGTGAGGAAGGAAGGCAAACCCATTATCCATCAGCCTGGAGGCAAAGGTAGCCGTTTGATTGGGGACCCATTGAGATTTTCCAATGTGTCCCTGTATTCAGGAAATTATTAAAACAATTGGATCTGGAATAACAGATGGGAAGGTCTGAATTACTGACAAAAATGCAACATTAACCACAAGAAACCCTCCCTCCCCAAATCCACAGGAGATGTCTATTCACCGTGGAACACTGTACAGACCAGGCCAGTGTACCGCTCAGTACAACCCAGCAATCTGTCCAGCTTCATCCATTGCATTGGTCAATACGATCAGGGAATCTGTCCAGAGAGAAACACTGCACAAATCATGTCAAGGAACTTATCTTCAAATGCAGACAAGACGTCTGTGTACTATGGAAAGCCTGGGTAGAGACAGAAAATCTGCAGACGCTGGAATCCAAAGTAGACAGGCTGGAAACTGGGAGAACACAGCAAACCCGGCAGTATCAGGAGGTGGAGAAGTCGAAGTTTCTGGTGTAACCCTTCTGCAGGAGTCCTGAAGGAGGGCTACACCCGAAACATTAAATTCCGCACCTCCTGATGCTGCCTGGCTTGCTGTGTTCCTCCAGCAAGAATTCAGCAGGTTAAGGTGTGCAGATCACAGCAATGCATGGATCTTCAATCCCGGATTAGATATCTGTCCAGCATGGAGAGCTGTGCAGGCAACAGAAGGACACTGATGTGTGAAGCTGAAACAAATACCCATCCAGCATGGGGAGCTGCAAAGCCCACATCATTGCATTATCTATAAGCCTCAACCAGATATTCTGACCATTACAGCGAACTGTGCAGTGATCACATGTTTAATTATCAGTAAACCAGGGGCAGTTACCTCCCAGCATGTAGGGCCGTGTAGAACACCCCAGTGCATTGATGTGTAAACCAGGAGCAGTTATCCTCCCAGCACACAGAACTGTGTACAACACCCCAGTGCATTGATCTGTAAACCAGGCTCAGTTACCCACCCAGCATGTAGGATAGCGTACCCCACCCCACTGCATTGATCTGTAAACCAGGAGCAGTTACCCTCCGAGCATGTAGGGCTGTGTACCCCACCTCAGTGCATTGATCTGCAAACCAGGAGAAGTTCCCCTCCCAGCATGTAGGACTGTGTACCCCACACCAGTGCATTGAGGTATAAACCAGGAGCAGTTACCATTCTAGCGTGTAGGACTGTGTACCCCACCCCAGTACATTGATCTGTAAACCAGGAGCAGTTACCCTCCCAGGACGTAGGGCTGTGTACCCTAACCCAGTGCATTGATCTGTAAACCAGCAACCGTTACCCTCCCAGTATGTAGGACTGTGTACCGCACCCCAGTGCATTGATCTGTAACCCAGGAGTAGTTACCCTCCCAGCATGTAGGACTGTGTACCACACCCCAGTACATTGATCTGTAAACCAGGAGCAGTTTCCCTTCTAGCGTGTAGGACTGTGTACGTCACCCCAGTGCATTGATCTGTAACCCAGGAGCAGTTACCCTCCCAGCATCTAGGACTGTGTACAGCCCCGCAGTGCATTGATCTGTAACCCAGGAGCAGTTACCCTCCCAGCATGGAGGACGGTGTACACCACCCCAGTGCATTGATCTGTAACCAAGGAGCAGTTACCCTCCCAGCATGTAGGACTGTGTATCCCACCCCAGTGCATTGCTCAGTAACATTGTGTTAGATCACTGCCCAGCGTGGGGAAACTTCCAGCCCATGCTGGAAGTGTTAGGATATGCAGCTCCCACCCATTTACAGCTCCATAGCTCCCTTGTTGCCCTGACAAGGAGGTGCTGTGGGTGTGAACATCACTGCCAGAGAGAGATGGTGGGGAATCAATTTAAATATCACCACATGGGAGAGTTTTGGGAAATAGACAGAGAGGGGGAGACTGAGAGACAGTGTCATGGAAGGAAGTGTTCTCAGGTTTCAGAATGCTCAAATATAATCACATTGATAGTATTCTGTAACATGAACCAGTCTTCCCAGGAACGCTGGGAAAAGGGGATACCAGGTCAGATGAAACAACAGCTGCTGTGTGGTTTTGAAACTAAGTTTATGTAACTAAAATAAGCATTTTATTGAAACAGTATATTGGTATAGAGCTGGAGTCGGGTAATAAGCAGTTAAGAGAAAGGGGTCTCAGAGTTGTGAATAGTTGATGTAAAATGTTCACTTTCAAAGTGTAAAAATAAATTCATGTTTTTATTTAATCAGTGGAATTTAGGAATTCTCTGTCACTCATATTTTAACAGTTGACGGTGTGAATTGAGCATTTCTTTATGTTTAGTTTAAATTCCCAGATGAGCTTCACGCCGTGTCCTAACAATTGCTATGTGTATATGTGTGTGTCTCTGTGTGGGGCAGGTTTGGCTGTCTCTGTGATCCATAAAGTGATGCAATTCCACCCTTTGCTGGCCTGCACACGTCACTGCACAGACATTGGCAGAGGGAGAAAACCAGCAGGGATCCATTCAGACGGGGGGAGGGAGATGGCAGCTGCTCACAGCACCATCCAAACTGATGTCTTATCCATGGACTGATGTAAATGTCCTTTAAACGTTGTAACTGTCCCTGCTTTCACGACTTCCTCTGGAAGTTCATTCCACACACAAGCCAGCTTCGGTCAAAAATATTTACCTCTCATGATTTCTTTTCATCTTTTTCCTCGCACCTTAAAATATCCCTCAGTTTGGAATCCCCAACTCTTGGGAAAAGACGTCACAGCTTCAGCTTTTCTGTGCCCCACATGATTTTATAAACCTCTGTAAATTTACCCCTCAATCTCATACTCTCCAGTGAGAAAAGTCCCAGCACATTCAGCCTCTCATCATAGCTCAATCCCTCCATTTCCAGCAACATCCAGGTTAATCTCTTCTGAACCCTCTCCAGCTTAATAGTATCAAGGTCCATAATATCAAAGTGAATAGTCAAGGTATTCTCTAAGTGTAGGGGAGGCCAAAACTAGAGGACATAGCTTTAAGGTGAGAGGGGAAAATTTAAAAGTCACCTAAGGGGTAGCGTTTTCAAGCAGAGGGTGGTTGCCTATGGAATGAGCGGGTAGGATGACCAGACTGGATACAGTATTCCGGAAGAGTCCTCATCTATGTGCTGTACAACCTCAACATGATGTCCCAATTCCGATACTCAAAAGTCTGACCAATGAAGAAATGTGCTAAACACCTTCTTAAGCACACTATACATATGAGTTGCCAATTTTAAAGAATTATACCTGATGGCCTAGATCTCTCTTCTACAACACTGCCAAAGGCCCGACTTTTAATTGTATAGGTCCTGCTCTTGTTTGACTTACCAAATCCAATACCTCGCATTAATCCAAACTAAACTCCATCTGCCACCACTCAGCCCAGTGTAATGTATTACTGCCACGTCACCCTCCCCCTTCAATTTAAAATGCCCATCCCTCTCCAGGAAGCCTACACACTCCGGCCTTGATTTTCACAAAGACCCCGAGCTTGGTTTGCCTTCTGTGGTTAGTGGAAGCAGGGACAGATTGCAGACACAGTCTTTGGGGAGGAGAGGGTGGACAGTAATCAGCGTTCTGGTATCATTTCATGGTTTTTGGAAGAGGGCAGTCGCACGTTAGAGTTGGGTAATTCTGATCCTTTTTTTGGGGTGTTAGAAATTAAGATCTCCCTTCGCCTCTGGTGTTAAGTAATAAATATCTATTTGAGACCATTCATTGGGCAGAATGTGTCTGCAGGACTTCTTTCCCTAATATTGTGCACTTCAGATAATAGCAATGAAAGATATTCATAGTTATAGATGTAGGCTTGCTCGCTGAGCTGAAAGGTTCATTTCCAGACGTTTTTTTGCCTTACTAGGTAACACCCTCATTGGAAGATGGATCCAACACACCACGCTTCTATGGATTACCCAAAATTCACAAACGAGGAGCCACCCCCCCTCAGACCCATAGTCTCGCTACCTGGAACACCAAATTACAGATTGGCCAAGGAGCTACACAAAAGACTAAGATAAATTAGTAGAAGGCTCACGCCACTCCATCCACTCCACCCAAGAATTCCTGAGGACCATTAAAGACACTAAAACAGAAGAGGATGAAATAATGGTTTCCTTTAATGTAACAGCCTTGTTTACCGCAATCAACATTAACCTGGCCAAGGAAACACTGGCTACACTATTAGAAGACCCAAAGATATAGACACCAAACACCACTAACTTCATCAAAGAGAATATCATCAAGCTAGTGGACACATGCCTTACCACACTTGACCTTCAACAACAAAACCTACAGACAAACCAATGGAACACCCATGGGATATCTGATATCAGGGTTCTTAGCAGAGGCAGTAATGCAGAGACTTGAGAAAACAGCTCTGCCAACCATCCAACCCAAACTCTGGCCCACGATGTGGATGAGACCATTGTCATAACTAAACGAAACCAGTTAGAAGAAACTTTTAAGACCATCAATAATACCCTTACTGGCAAAAAATTGACTAAAGAGGAGGAAAACAGCAACAACAAAACTGCCATTCCTAGATTTCACAGTACAGTGAATAGCCCATGGGGAACTTCAACCCAGCGTCTACAGAAAAACAACACATATGGACCAAATGTCGAACTACAGAGGCAATCGTCCCAACACCCACAAACGAAGTTGCATCAGAACATTACTTCAACGAGTCAACCCACACTGCAGCACAGACGTACTACACAGAGTCGAGGAAAATCACTTATACTGTGTATTCAAGAAAAAATGGGTACCCAATGAACACAGTCCTCCGATTTCTTAGAAACAAACCCAAAACAGCAGACAAAACACGTCCAGAATCCCTAGCCACTCTCCCCTACATCTAAGACATCTTCGAAATGACTGCCAGACTACTCAGAACCCTTGGCATAATTGGAGACAACAAACCCACCAACAGACTAAAACAGCAGCTAATGACCTTGGAAGACCCTTTCCAGACAATGAGCAAAACTAACGTCATTTACAAAATACCGTGCAAGTACTGTAACAAATAATACATTGGATAAACAGGCAGAAAACTAGGATACATGAACACCAACTAGCCACAAAAGGACATGTCCGTCTCTCACTCGTATCATCACATACAGATGAGGAAGGACACCACTTCGACTGGGACAATACATCCATCCTAGGACAAGCCAAACAAAGACATGCACTAGAATTCCTAGCAGCATGGCATTCCAACCAGAACTTTATCAACATTCGCTTCGAGTTATACCTCATCTACCACCACCTGAGAAAAGGAATGCGAAGTGACTTCACTTCAGGAAATAACATCATCAAAGGAAATGACATCACCAACTCAAAGAAACCCAAACATATAAATAGAAAGCAGGAGGTTTCAGCATTGCTTTGCGAAGTGACTTCACTACAGGAAATAACATCATCAAATGAAATGACATCACCAACTCAAAGAAACCCAAACATATAAATAGAAAGCAGGAGGTTTCAGCATTGCTTTGCATAAAGTCCACTGAAGATGTTACCTAGTAAAGTAATGAAACGTCTGGAAATGAACATTTCAGTTCAGCGAGCAAACCTACATCCAAATCCTCAACCTGAGCTACAAATCTTCTCAAAACACATTATGTTCATAGTTAATTTCGATGGCACAGCACGTGCACTCAACATCCTATAGTTGAGACAAATATCTTGCACTTGTTTAACAATACGAAGTGATTTTTTTTTTGTAATTCCGTAATGGTAACCTGATTATAATAAATCCACACCGAGCTGAAAGATTGCACTTAAAATATGATCCAAAATCTGGGTATGGTAGTGTCGTGGGTAGTGTCCCTGTCTCTGAGCCAGAACCCTGGATTTGATTCCAATTCCTGAACTTGTATAATAGTGTTCCTAGCTCTGGACTAGAAGGTCTGGAATGCAAGTCCGACCTGTTGCAGAGGTATGTCACATCATGTCAGAACAGGCTGATGAGCAAACACACACGACAATACTGTTACAGCTTTATGGGTATTGATGAGTGGTGCTAGTGTCCCTACCTCCGGGCACAAAGGTCGAGGTACAAATCCCAAAGAAGTATTTCATAATGCATCTGAACAAACTGATTAAAATGGATTGACAATTGTGACCTGATGGAGAAAGAAGAGGTGTCAGTATTGAATTTCAGAATGTAGGACCAGGATGACTGAAAACACAGCTTATCGTGTTGATTGGAGTCACAATTCGCAGTAGTAAAGGTTTATAAAATCAGAACGGGCATGGGTAGGGTGAGTGGTCAGAGTTGTTCCCCAGGTTAGGGGCATCTAAACCTAGAGGGCATTGGTTGAAAGTGAGAGGGAGGTGTGTGTATGGAATGAGCTGCAGAGGAAGTGGTGGAGGCTGGTACAACTACAGTATGTAAAAGGCATCTGGATGCTGACAGACCTGCCAAGCATTTCCAGCAATTTCTGTATTTGTTTAAAAAAAATCATTCATCTTAACACAGGTATTCTGAATACATGAAACATTTTACTTTTTAATGACGCAGGGACATATAGTGTTATCTTCAAATCGACCGAGACCATTTTCTGCTAAGGGTATGACTCTGTGCATGACAGCAGCAATGATGCACCTACATGGAAAAGGGAATGTGATGGAGACAGTTTGGACAATGTACAAGGAGACATCACATGGTCCAGTTTGGGAGAGGATGACATTATTGTGTGATTCAGCTCAGAGAGGGAGGAAAATGTAATCTGCCGAGAAGGAATGGCCTGTTGCACTCTCTCTCCTTCATTGTTCCTCATCACAGCAATGTGTGCGAGCTAAAATAAGAACTCTATAGACATCGTTACCATTCTTATTTTTATAGAATTCCTGCAGTGTGGAAACTGCCCAACAAGTCCATACCAACCTTCCAAAGAGTAACCATCCCAGATCCGTTCCCCTACATTTACCCTGACTAATGTAACTAACCTAAAAAGCCCAGAACACTATGGTCAATTTAGCATGACCAATTCACCTAACCTGCACAGATTTGGACTGTGGGAGGAAATTGGCGCACCAATTAGAGTCTCACGCAGACAGGGGAGATAGTGCAAACTCCACGCAGATAATCACCCAAGGTTGCAATTGAACCCAAGTCCCTGGTGCTGTGAGGTGGCGGTGCTAACCACTGAGCCACTGTGCCACTCTTTGGGTTATCCCTGACCAGAATTCATTGGAATCTCGTCACTGTCTAATGGAAAGGGAATTCAGCCAAATCCAACTGTTCCAGGATGAAATCCTATTGTTAGCAGCTTGTGTGAGTAGAATGTCTTCAGAAGCAGAATAACATTTTGGACAATCTCTCAGTTTTTCCTTTTATCATGAGTTACACTAATGTCTGGGCAAAGTTCTTTCAACTTGAAGTTGCAGAGATTTTGTTTATTGTGTGCGCGTGCGTGCGTCCATGTGCCTGTGTGCGTGTGCCTGTGTGTGTGTTTGTTTGTGTGTGTGTGTGCACAAAGAACAAAGAAAATTTACAGCCCAGGAACAAGCCCTTCATTTGCCACTTTTCTGCCCAACTCTCCAGTCTATCTATATCCTTCTGTATTCTCTGACAGTTCCTTGTGCTTTCTGCAACTCCACCAATCTTCGAGTAATTTGCAAACTTGATAATCATACCAACAGTGCCCTCTTCCAGATCAGTTATATATATTACAAACAACACTGGACCCAACACTGACCCTTGTGGAACACCACTGGTCACCTTTCTCCATTTCGAAAAACTCCCTTCAACTACTCCTCTCTGTCTCCTGTTTCTCAACCAGTTCTTTATCCACCGAGCTAGAATACGCTGCACACCATATGACTTCAATTTCTCCATTAGTCTACCATGGGGAACCTTATCAAACGTCTAACTAAAGTCCGTGTACATGCCATTAACAGCCCTTTCTTCATCTATTAACTTGGTCACTACCTCGAAGAAATCTATTAATTTGGTAAGGCAGAATCTCACCCACACAAAATCACGTTGCCTATCTCTGATAAGCTCATTCCTTTCTAAATATAAATAGATCCTATCTCTCAGTACCTTCTCCAGCAACTTTCCCACCACTGACGACAGGCTCACTGGTCTGCAGTTATCTGGAATATCCCTACTACTCTTCTTGTACAGGGGGACAACATAAGCTACCCTCCAATCCTCTGGCACCTCACCTGCATTTAAGAATGCCATAAAGACATCAGTCATGGCCCCAGATATTTGCTCTCTCGCCTTCCTCAGCAACCTGGGATAGATCCCATCCGGTCCTGGGGATTTGTCCACCCCGTGTGTGTGTGTGTGTGTGTGTGTGTGTGTGTGTGTGTGTGTGTGTGTGTGTGTGTGTGTGTGCGCGCGCGCCAGTGTTTTTAGAAAGGGAAATGTTGATTCTTTATTTCCATTTTCCAAACCTTTGCCATTCATCTTTCCATCATAGTTTGAGTGACATTGCTCTGGATCATAAACGTGCTATTTCAGCAGATTAAACAAACTAGCCTGAGTTGTTCCTAAAACTGACCCTGACACAGTCTGAGACTGATATCATGGGCCATCTCACCAACCTGGTTATATTTAACATTTGTTGTGAGCAGTGGAAGATTGGGACTATAAAAGGAAACAGTGACCCAAAAAGCAGGGCAACTATAGACCGGTGAGCCTGATGTCAGTGGTGAGTAAGTTGTTGGTGGGGATTCTGAGGGAAAGGATTTACATACATTTGCTAAGGCAAGGGCTGATCGGGGTAGACAACGTGGCTTTCTGCATGGGAAATCATGTCTCATTAATTTGGTTGAGTTTTTTGAAGAAGTGACAAAGAAGATTGATGAACGCAGTTTGGTAGACATTGTCTACATGGACCTCAGCAAGATGTTCATAACATTCCGATTGATAGGCAAATTAGGACGTTTCGGTCACATGGGATACAGGAGAAGCTAGTCACAATTGGCTTGAAGGAAGAGGGGTATTTTTCAGACTGGAGGCTTGTGAGCAGCAGTGTGCTGTAAGAATCAGTACTGAGTTCACTGCATTTCATCATTTATGTAAAGGATTTAGATGTGAATATTTGGGCCATAGTTAGTAAGGTTCCAAATGACATCAGAAAGGTGGTGTTGTAGATTATCTCAGGGTACAACGAGACCACAATTAAATGGGACAAAGGGGCAAGGAGTGAGAGATGAAGTGTAATTTAGATAAATACGAGGTTTTGCATTTTGGGAAGGCAAATCAGGGCAGAAATTATACGCTTAATGGTAAGATCCTGGGACATGTTGTGGAACAATGGGACCTTGGACTGCAGGTGCATTGTTCCTTGAAAGTGGAGTCACAGGTAGACAGTGTGGTGCAGAACACATTTGGCACATTTGCCTTAATCAGTCAGAGCATTGAGTATAGGAGTTGGTGTGGCATGTTGCATCTGTATAGGATACTGCTGAGGCCACTTTAAGAATACTGCATACAATTCGGTTAGCTGCAGAAAAGTTTTACACGGATGGTGCAGGACTGAAAGATTTAAGTTTTAGGGAAAGGCTGGTTAGATTAAGGTGTTTCCCCCGGAGTGCTAGAAACTGAGGGGTAACATTATTGAGTTGAATAAAATCATCAGGGGCATGGATATTCTGAACAGCCACATTCTGTTTCCCAGGATAGGGGAGTCCAGAACAAGAGGGCATAGGTTGAAGGCGAGAGAGCGAATAATTTAGAAGGGACCTTCGGGTAAATGTTTTATTCAAAGAGTGGTGTGTGTCCGGAAAGTGCTGTCAGAGGAAGCGCTGAAGGCGGTTACAATCGCACATTTAAAAAGTATCTGAAAGAGGAGGGATATTGGCCAAATGTTGGCAAATGGGATGAGATCAGATTTGATATCTGATCGGAGTGAACAGATTGGACTAACGGGTCTGTTTTCGTTCTGCATGGCTCTCTAATTCTATGAGGGAATACAAAAAATTCTGAAAGGACATTTCAGAACGAAATACTGTTCACTGGAAGTTTATCGTGATAGAAAGCTGCGTTAGTTAAATATTTGACAGGGAAGTGAGTCACAGATAATGGGACACACACATGAAAGTGGGGCTGAGATCCCAACCTGATCAGCCACGATATTAGTGCCTGGTGGAGAATGTTCAAAGTATCTAATGACCTGCTCCTGTTCTTCAGTCCCATGTTCCTGTGTTCCATTCAGCCTCTCAAACCTGCTAGACAGGAGGAGTTAGAGGCTAATTACTCCTATAACCTGGTGCACAGAAACAGAGGAGACCATTCAGCCCCTCAGTACAGTCCCACACGCTTTGAGGTGATTTGGGAAATGTAATTGGAAAACCCAGGCAGGGTATGAAAGTGGCCCCTTATCTCACTTTACAGAGCTTCCCGTCTCTGCAACTTGTGCTTCATTTGTTGGTCATGTTGCAGACCCAGATTCACTGTGAATACAGCCAACTCCACACCCAGCGATGGCTCACAAAATCCTCTGGTCTCCCTACTACAATATTCAATAACAGAATATTCATGAAAATAACACCCACTAACTTTCCAATAACAGAATGGGGGAACATCAGAAACAGGGGTATGTTGTTCACTGACAAGCCTGACAGGTCAATTTCCATCTACCTCCTCTTCAAATACTTTCAGTCATCGAGTTCCACGAACACTCTTGAGAAAAAAAATCTTGACATTCAACACCACCTCTTTGAAGAAAACACTTGCTGCTCCTATATTATGGCTTATTGATATGAACAAAAGAGGTTGACTCAAGGGTCCAGGTAAAACTGACTGGCCGTGACATCAAGGAGCTGAACAAAACTGGACTTAATGGAAATCAGAGTAAACTCTCCAGTGTTTGGAGTCAAACATGGCAAAAAGGAAGCTGTTCATCATCTCAGTCCTGGGTCACCTCTGTGGGAGATCCTCAGGGTAGCATCCTCTTCACAAACATCTTCAGCTGCTTCATCAATGTCTCCCCACCCTCACCTCCCCACCATAATATCAGAAGAGGGGATAGTCACTGAAGATTACACAATGTTCAGAACATTTGTCCACTGTCAGCTCCTGAACTGGTGTGTGTCCATGAGCAGCAAGACCCAGACTCCATTCAGGCTTGTGCTGTTAAAGGGTCAGTAACATTCACGTAACAGTACTGATAGATTATGCACATTGCCACAGTGAAATGAAGCGTTCATTCAGCACCTCACGCTGGTTTCACAGGAATATGAGGAAATCATTTAGCCCATTGACACTATTGGAGAAGAATAGGGACAGACTGTTCAATGCCTCCAGCCTATTACTCAGGAAGAGAAGGAGTCCAGTGTAATGGACCACACCAGAGACCTTCGAAAATATCTGTAGGTGGTAGCCGAGACTCTAATGTTTTCTTATTTTAAAGAAAATGTAAAATGTCTGTCGCAGATGCAATGTGACTGGTCAATCTACTTGGTGTGAAGCAAAACACCATTTATTTAAACATGAAAGATAAAATGAAACCAAAGAAAGAGGAATTTAGAATAACGTAGTTCTATCGGACAAGTTAACAGAATAATAGATCTAGGAACTATTACCAATGAAATGTTCCAATATAGGAAAATCCCATAAACACAGCCCCTGGCAGAAAGGAAATTTCAGACACAGAATGGCACAAACATTTCTACAATCCAGGAATTAAAAACTGCATCAAGAGAAAATTCAGAGAGAGTAACAGCCAGGAGAAAGTCACTGAAGCTTTCAACTCTATTGAGACCCCAATAGTTTCTGATGTTAGTCAGAAACCAAAGCCCAGAGATCCTAATCTGTGATTACTGGCCACATTTATTCAGGCTGCATTAAGATAAACCTAAGGCCTCGCTAGCTGTTTTCTCAAGTGGTCTGAACTAGACAGCTTGGTAACAAGCGTTCAATCTCTTTCTTAAAAGAAACCAGGACAAAGTAACCTCTTAAAGCTGCTGCATTGTCACACTTGTCAGCACATCGAATTGTCAAACAGGAACCAGGGGTAACCCAGTTCGGCCCTTGGCCTTGTCCAATCGGACAAGGAAGAAGCCAGTCAGTCCGTTGAGTCACTGACAAAGCAATAAGATGAGGCCATTCAGGCTCTTGAGTCCCTTACACAGGAACAGGAGGAGGCCATTCAGCCCCTTGAGTCTCTTACACAGGAACAAGAGGAAGCCATTCAGCCCCTTGAGTCAGTTATACAGGACAGGAGAAGGCCATTCCCCCTCAACGCACTTACAAAGGGACAGAATGAGGTAACTGATGCTGATTCCTGATGAATCGCTTATGCTCAAAACGTGGATTCTCTTGCTCCTCGGATGCTGCCTGACCTGCTGTGCTTTTCCAGCAATCCACTCTCTACTCCAATCTCACATGGCAGGCTGCTCGGGAAGGTTACATCGCGTGAAATGCTGGCTGAAATGGCCAACTGGATATACAGTTGGTTTGATGGTAGGAAGCAGAGGGTTTAGTGGAAGAATGTTTGTCAGACCGGAGGCTGGCTCCATTGCTTTTTGTTATCCATGTTTGGGTTGAGAATGTTCAAGGCATGATTTGTAAGTTTGCAGATGACCCTAAAATAAGTGGTATCGTGATCAGTGAGGACGTTTCTCAGAAATTGCAGCAGGACCTTTATTAGGTGGGGATGTAGGTTGATAAATGGCAAATGGAGTTTAATATAGAGGTGTGAGGTCTTGCATTTCAGAAACTCAAATCAAGGTAGGAGTTTCACGTTGTATGGGAGGGCCTTAAGGGGTGTAGTGGACAGAAAGACCTTAGCGTTCTGGTGCACAGTTCTCTGAGAGTGGAGTCACAGGTAGACAGGGCAGTGAAGAAGGCTTTTGGCAAAGTGGCCTTCATCAGGCAGGACATTGAGTATAGAAGTTGGGAAGTTATGTTGCAGTTACACAGGACTTTGGTAAGGCCTGATGCGGAGTATTGTGTTCAGTTTTTGTCACCTTGTTATGGGGAGGATGCTGTGAAATTAGAAAGAGAGCAGAAGAAATTGACAAGGACGTTGCCAGGACCCAACGGTCTGAGTTATAGGGAGAGGCTGGAGAAGCTAGGACCTTTTCTTTAGAGTGTAGGAGACTGAGGGGTGGAACGTTATAGATCTGTATAAGATCACGAGGAGTATTGATAGGGTTAATGCTCTGAGACTTTTTCCAAGATTTAGAGAATTGAGGATTAGAGGGGATCAGTTTAAGGTTAGAGGGGAAGGAATATAAGTGAACCTGAGGGGTCACGTCTTTGCACAGAGGGCTGGCACGTGGATGAGCTGCCAGCAGATGTGGTTGAGGGGGATACATTAACAACATTTCAAAAGCATTTGGATAAATATGTGGATATGAAAGGACTAGGAGGATATGGGCTAACTGCAGGGAAATGGGATTAGCGAGGATGAATATTTACAAGGTGGAGTCGAACCACTGTCTTACTTAAAACCAGAAAAGCTCGCTTCATCGCATAGTCTGTTAAAATATGAGCCACACAGATCTCCTACATTCCACTATTTAAACAAAAATTAACAAGTTAGTTTCTTAATAGTGAACACGAAACAACAATTATTCACATATGCAAGCTCCTCTTTTCTTAAATACTTACTATCTCACTCCAACTTTGTAAAAATATGCTGTTCCCACAACCCACATATTAAACATTACAATATCAAGACCACACAGTCTCAATCTTCCCTGCTGTGTTCACTCTTCCAGCTGCTGATCTCTCTGGGTCATGATTCTTTTTTACTGCAAGTGGATATGGCATCCACATTTGATAGAGAGTGTTTGGGATGGCCAGTTAGCACTCCTGCTCTACAGCAGTTACTCTGTTGTTCAATGGCAGTGGCTCTCCCTCTCGTGTTCAAAATGCTGGGTTTATATACTCCCCAAGATACAGAATATCACATAAATTGATTGCTTTCCAAGTATGCAAATAATAATATTCAAATTCCGTTGGCTTCTGGTATCCTGAACGTTACTTAAACTCTTTGGTAATATTTGAATTGTTGTCAACACAGCAAGCAAAACTCAGGTATCCATTTCGCAGCTAATGGTGACATGTGAAACAGCCTGACCTTTAGCTGGCATCTGTGGCTATACTTTCTATTCAGCAAAACCCATTCTGTCTTAAAGTGACAAGACATGGTTTCGGCTTCATAACATCTCCCCACTTCAGAAAAGAAAATGAACCATTAGAATGAAAAGATGTCATTATTCCTTTTCCTCTAATTCTTGTTCCCATTGTTATGAAATACAAAAGCATTAATCTTAGCATTCCCATTCATATTAGTTATTCACACATATATAACATTGGAATAAGTCAAATCTTATCGAAATGTTTTCCTTTGAATCCACGATAACACATCTGCTATCACATTTTAGAACCCACAACATGTACATTTTTGTCCACAACCATCTCCGACAATTTGTTTTTCATATAAATATTAAAATATTGTCAGGCCAGTACGAAACTCAATCATTCTTTTTCAATAATGGAGATTTTTTCTTCCGTGGATATTGAGTTTTTTCGACCAGTAGCCAATTGGCCATTCTATTCCATTATCCTCTTTGTGTATCAATACATTTCCGACTCCTATATCCCGAGCATCAGACACAATTTTCAAAGGGTTTCAAAATATTTGGTGCAACTAAAACTGGTGTGGGGTGATTAATCCTTCTTTAAAATTCTCAAATGCCCCCCGGAATTGTTCTGTCCACCACAATTCTGTGTTCATCTTAAATAAATCCATCAGTGGTGCCAATACGCTGCGGACGTTTGGAACAAGCTTCCGATAGAATACACTCAGTTCCAACAATCGAAGGTCCTCTTTCTTCAAGGATGGTCGTCGAAATTCCTCAAAGCCCTTCGTCTTTGTGTTTGTGCGGTCAACCTTCCATGTCCAATGTAATGTCCCAAGAACGTCACCTCTGCCTTCGCGAATTCAGTCTTCTTTAAGTTTATTACCAAGTTTGCTTCTTGCAATCGTTCAACATGCTCTGCCAACTGTAACATGTGAGCTTTCAATCACTTGCTAAAGATCGCTGCATCATACAGATAAACGACATAATTTTTTCCTCTGGCCACAACTCTGTTCCTGAATGTGGATGGTGCATTATACATTCACATGACACACTCGATAACGTTTTTGTCATATCCGGTATCTTTACCAGATAGTTTAACTGACTCAGCATTTTTTTTTATTTGAAAGGTGCCACGAAATCTGGCTTTGAAGGGATTTCGTACCACTAGTGGCAATACTAATGCATCATCCCAGGGGAAATCCTCAAAGTTTCAGAGTTTTTATCTGCCACCTGCTTCACTCTATGCTGTGCCCTCTTCAGATGCTGTTTAGCTAACTCACCTACTCGATCGAATCTCTACCTCACCTCATATACATAATCCAAGTGTGAGATCGCTGACTTTATATTTATATTATATTATATTAATTTGAAAGGACCTCTCAATTCACGTATGAATATTAATTCAAAGAAAGTAAACTGAGTTGATTTATTTGGGATATCTCCGATGGCAAACAATATAATGGGGCATCTTTATCCCAATCATTCGGGTAATCCTGACAGTACGCTGTTAACATGGCCTTCAGCTTCTGATGCTAACTTTCCAAGGCTCCCTGGGATTCAGGATGGGCCGCACTTGATTTGAAGTGCTGAATACGTAATCTATCCATGACTTCCTACTGTAACCTATGACAGTGGGATCTTGTTACTACACTATCTGGAAAAATTCCTGGGCATTTTTACATTTAACTCCCCAGTCCCTTAGTCTTCCTTTGCCTTCTCCACCACAAGGGGTGTCTCTCCCATCTTGGATCTTAATTACAAGAACAAACTGTATTCGTGGAACTGACACTCTGTCGCTCACTCTCACTGTAACTTCCCCAATATTGATTTGGCACTCAAACCTGATGTTACACAAGGGAATGCTTAATTTCAGTCACCATTCCACAAATTATCACGCTCTTGAATAACATGTCAGAAAGAGTGAAAATACTTCCATTTCTTACTATTAGAGGCTGAAAGAAAGTGAGGAGTGCAGATGCTGAAGATCAAAGTTGAAATGTGTGGGGCTGGAAAAACACAGTAGGTGTGGAGAATCCGAGAGTTAGGAGAGTTGACGTTTCAGTCATAAATCCTTCATCAGGAAAGTGGGGGGGGGGTAAGGGGGGGTGGCTGAGAAATAAATAGGAGGGTGGGGCTGTAGCTGGATGGGTGGGAGCTTGGAAGGCGATAAGTAGATGCAGGTAGGGTGTAATGGTGATCGGTCGGAGAGGAGGGTGAAGTGGATAGGTGGTAGGATAGCTGGAATCCTCAAACTATATAGCATCAACATCAACTTCACCAATTTCCAAATCACCACTCCCCAAACCTCATCACAGGTTCAACTGAGCATCGCCCTCTTGAACTGTCTTAATTGTCCATCTTCCTTCCCACCTATCTAGTCCACCCTCCCCTCCGACATATCACTCTCACTCTAAACTACATCTTCCTATCGACCTCCCAGTGACCCTCCCACCAGCCCAGCTCCTACCCTCCCATTTATCTTTCAGTCCCCCTCCCCCCCGCCACATTCCTGATGATGGATTTATACCTGATATTTCGACTGTCCTGCTCTTAGATTAGATTACTTACAGTGTGGAAACAGGCCCAACAAGTCCACACCGACCCGCCGAAGCGCAACACACCCATACCCCTACATTTACCCCCTAACACTACGGGTAATTTAGCATGGCCAAATCTCCTGGCCTGCACATCTTTGGACTGTGGGAGGAAACCGGAGCACCCAGAGGAAACCCACGCAGACACGGGGAGAACGTACAAATTCCACACAGTCAGTCGCCTGAGGCGGGAACTGAACCCGGGTCTCTGGCGCTGTGAGGCAGCAGTTCTAACCACTGTGCCACAGTGCCGCCCACATTAGGATGCTGCCTGATCTCTTGTGCTTTTCTGGCACCTCACTTCTCAACTGTTAAAGAATGAGCAGATCCCGTATCTCACAAAATTATAATTTATTGTCCTCCCCGCCCACCTTCTGAGTAAACTTTATCCACAGAGGCTAATTCTTTATAGAGACCAGGCACTGACTCTATACATAGGCTGTGCACTCTCCTGCAGCTCCTTGGAAACTTGGGGTCTTCTTTACGAGTTTCACTAATGTCACTGGCTTTACCTCTTTTACCGCATCTTTTCCCAAAGTGTCTTCCTTCAATGCCCACCACTGTGTCCCAGCTTACTGCAGTGAAAACACATTTTCTCAGTGCCCTTCTTAAACCATCAGCACTGTAATTCTATGTGTTCCACTCCCTTATAGTGAGAACCCATGAGGTTTTTCACCACTTTTCAACCCGCTGAGCTTAATTTTCACCTGTGGTAAACAATTGCCAATGTGCTTTACACTATGTTTTGCAGTGTAGGATCTCCCTTTCTCCCAATTTCTATCCCTCAACAGGATGAAAATCCTCCCAGAAGCTAAATTTCATCTCATGCACCAATGCATATTTACCTGCCATTTCTGCCACGTTTCTCACTTCTTGAACTTTCTGTTCATTCTCATGTTTTTTTATATCTCTGGAAGTGAGTCTTTAAACTCCTCCAGCAGAATAATCTCCCTTCGAGCATCACTAGTATTATCCATTTTTATGGCGCAAACCCATCTATGAAAATGACTGTGTTTAATTCTTTCAAACTCAAAATAAGCCTGACCTGGCTCTCTCTCTATTTTTCTGACCCTCTGCCTATATTCTCCTAGTACCAATGCATAACCACTCAAAATAGTTAGATTTACATTTTCATAATCTCTTGACCCGTCATCTGACAGCACTGCACATTCCTCACGATCTGTGCCCACCGGCTTAGTCTGAACTCCCATCAATGCTTCCTTCTCCTTGCTGTTTTTACGCTCCACCTTACAAGCTTCTGTAGAATCTGAGCGACGTGGTCTTTGGGGAGATTAATGCTAGAAATTAATCTCCCCACATCATTTATGATCTTCTTAAGCATCATTGTGACATTTTCTCCAGATCTCCCGTTATGTTAGTGGAGTAGAGAAGGACAATGATCGTTCAACAATGCTCTGTATTTCCCCAAGAGAGCTGACATTCCTCTAACCTGGGTGGGAACCTTACAGCAGGGTGACAAAGCATTGCTGCTGCTGTACAGGATCTTAGTGAGATCACATCTAGAGTAGTGTGTACAGATTTAGTCTCTTCAATGAAGAAAGGATGTTGATATATTGGAAGCAGCTCAGAGATGGTCCCCTCAACTGATTCCTGCAATGAAGGTGCTAGCGTATAACAAAAGGATGATCAGGTTGATCTAAAAGGCATTGGAGTTTACAAAAATGAAAGAAGGTCTTATTAAAAATAGATGACAGGAAGGAGTTAACAACTGAAGCGAATTACACAGATAGTGGAGGAATCAATTCCGTTCTCCAGCCTGGTACACAGGAACAACATGAGGATATTCAGGCCTTTGACCCTGTTACACCAGAATAAGACGAGGCTGTTCAGCCCCTGGAGCCTGATGTATATTTACAGGAGGAGGACAATCAGCCCCTCAAATCTATAACACTGGACCCAGAGTAGGCCATGCTGCACCAGTATCCTGTTACACAGCAACAGGATCAGTGCATTCAGCCACCTCAAGTCTGTAAAATAGGAACTGAAAGCGGTCACATAGTGACTGGAGATTGTTACACTGGAATAACAGGAGGCCTTCAGACCCACCGAGCCTGTTGCAAGGGAATTGTATAACGATAAAAAACTATCTGAGACTTCTTTCATGAGAAAGGAGGAGGTAGTTCAGACACGTGTTTGTTGTATGGGAACAAGAGAAGACCAATCACTCCCTTGGTCCCATCTCTGGGATACATGAGGAGACCGTTCAGTATCTTCACCTATTATGGACAATTATGAGAAGACCCATCAGCCCCTCAAGATGAGACACAGCAACAGGAAGGTTCCATAATCCCCCAATCCCTCTAATGCATCAACAGGAGGTGGTCATTCTGGCCTTGGAGACGACAACATGGGAACGCCAGAAAGACTTCATCCCATCGATTTTGTACACCAGCAGGATGATGAGTCCAGTCAGCCACACATACCGCTTATGCAGCAATTGGAGCACATCTCTTAAAACCTTTTGCCCATCAAACAGGAATTCAAAGAAAACGTAAAGGTTTTCGAAAGGGAATAACTGAATACATTAGGGAGTAAAATGTAACAATAAAATATTATTATTTAAGGCAAATTATTAGAATGCATTGTTGAGGACATGTGCAAACTTAAAACACAATCCATCGGACTCAACATGGTTTTACAAAAGATAAACCATGATTGAAGTGTTTTCTTGAGTTATTTAAAGATGTGACAAACAAGGTGGATAGTGGGAATCCTGGAGATGGAATATATCTGGTCTTCGTGAAGGATTCAGATATGTCGCTTCTCCAAAATGTGAGTGATAAGATCAGGAAGCATCGGTTTAGGAGTAATTTATTGGCTTGGATTGGTTAATCAACGAATTGCAGTCAGATTAATTAAATGTGTCATTTTCTTTTGGAAAATGCAATTTATGGGGTGCCATAGATTTCAGTTCTCATGCCTCAATCGTTTGTGATCAATATTATTACTTGGTTGACGGGATAGAAAATACTATAGCTACATTTTCAGATGACACTAACATTGGTGGGAAATTACTTCGGAATGATGATGCAAGAGATTTAAAAACTATATGTATAGGTTGGGTGAATGGGCAATCATATGACAATGAAAATCAAAGTTGGTGAAAATGGGGTTATTCAAGTTGGCCAGACTAATAAAAAGGCAAATTATTATCTAAATGGAGAGAGATTTCAAAGTGCTTAAGTGCAGAGGGATCTGGGTGTCTGCTTGCAGAAAACCTGCCTGCGGGTACTTCAAGTAATGAGAAATACAAGCATAACTTCAGCATTTATTTTGAAAAGGATAGAGTAGAAATGTAGGGAGTGTTGCTGTAGAAATGCAAGGCATTAGTGAGGCTGCAACTGCAGTACAGTTTGGGTGTCCTGCAGAATCAGGTATTTGCATTGGAGGCAATTCGGAAGAGCTTTATTAGATTGATTCCATATTTGAAGTGTTTGTCTTATGAAGAAAAATTAAGCAGTTCAGGACTATACTTTCGAGTTTATAAGAAAGAAAGGAGAGCTCATTGAGGTCTGTAAAATGCTAAGCGTAATTGAAAGTGCAAATGTGGAGTGGATATGTTTTCATGAGCCGCAATCAACATCAAGAGACTAGAGTTTGAGGATGGAGAGATGGCAGGAATATGGAACAGAGGCCACGATGGCATGATTGTATTCAATGGTGGAGCAGGTTCGAGTGGTTGGATTCTTGATGGATTCTCCTCGTTCATATTCAGATTTTCGACTGTATTACACAGTAATGGGGGAGGATTGTGTATCAAACAGGAAGCAGGCACTCCGGAAAATCAGTCTTAATCAGTTTGACAGAACGTCACCAGTGGAGTCACACAGTGACCAGTGCTGGGTCCTCCACTATTTACAATCTAAATCAATGATCAGGAGGATGGAACAGATATACAGATACTGAGTTTGGTCATGTTGCAGTGATAAGCAAGAGATTAATTTATCAAGAGAGGGTGGAGGGTCTACAGATAGATACAGAGAGGTAAAGGCAATGGAGAATAATTTGGCAGCTGCAATATAACATGATATAATCTGTCATTTCATTTACAGGAATAATGGAAGGCAGTATGTTACTGAAATGGAGAGGGAATCCAGGGCTGAATGATACTGTGTACTGGGTGGGGTTCACGCAGACACGTTCATACATGGGAGGTTTTGCACCATCCCTGATCGTCTGGTCCTAGACACTCCAAGTGGCCCCATTGCTCTCCGTACACATGGAATGTTTTGAAGTGTTTGGTTGGTGATGGGGATGCTGTTTACAAACATGTATTAAGAGGACGGCCTTTATCCAAGATACATTCATTCCTTTCTACATGGAGACCCGAACACGAGGGGAATGGCTGCCTGCTTGTGAATGAAGAGGCTGTGGATGCTGTCAGGACAGGGGTACTGTGCATCGGCACGCTACAAGATTAATAGAGAGAGAGCTCCTTCAGTTCCTCTACCTCTCCCCATTGACATGGCTACTCCGCAGATGCCATGTACACCATCGGGAATTCCACGATACTGGACACACCCGGCAGCTCCCTGCTTAGGGAGAAACAATGTATTTACCTCATCCACCAAATATATCCTCCGTCACCGAAAGTTTACATTGATGGCAATATATTGGGAGATGACGGATATGTAACCCAGTCCTGTTTGGAAAGTTCCACAACATAGAAGCTGAGTGAAACAGTGACCCTAAAAGCCACTGGCAGCACCGTCCTTCCCCTGGTGTGAATCTGCAGGTCGTATTGAAGAAGGTGACACTGCTCTGTGACCAGGTCCTTGTTCAGTCAGAGTCCCCTCACACTCTGATCCTGGGTTACGTGTAGTTTGCGAAGCTGTTCATGGAAAACCCGGGGTGGATACAGCAGATCCCTTTCCCTACACACTCTCACTGCGTGGTTTCAGAGCTTCCCCTCTCTGTAACCTCTGCTCCATTTGTTGCTCATGTTAAAGGCCCAGATGTTGTAACTACAGTCCCGAGGCTTCATCCAAACTTGTGTCAGCAAATCCTTAGGCTCCTTGAAAGTCTGAGGCAGCTCACAGCACAACCTCCAGCAAACCATCCCCAGCCCCTCCACTAACTATTCAATAACAGGAGTTATTCAGAAACCCCTCGTCTATAAGTGTTGTGGAATAGACCAGATCCTTCCAAAATATTTTAAGAAGGTCGCTTAAACCCAAACTTTTCCTTATTTTAAAAATAGGTGTGAAGAGTGCTTTCCACTGTGTTGTGATTGGTCAAACCACTCGACATTAAGCAAAATATAATCTATTCAAATGCTTTAGTTAAAATACAATCAAAGAAAGGAACATTTCGGGATGGCTTATTTGTTGTAACACTTACACAAACAATAGATACCGTACCTTATTAGTATACACTGCTTGGCACAAAGATAAATTCAAATACAGATACTTACGTGCAGTTTTCTGATCCAGGAGAAATCAACGTCAACAGAGATCTCAGAGAGAAAGGCAGCGAGGGATCATGAATTGATCAGCCATGATCATATTGAATGGTGGTGCAGGCTCGAAGGGCAGAATGGCCTACTCCTGCACCTATTGTCTACTGTATTGATACTTCCAACCATTCTGTGACCCAGAGCAGCTACTGAATGCTGCACCTAAAAACAAAACGACAAAACCTGGTCTGTGAGAGCTGGACACTGTCCTTCCATTGTTACCACCGTTTTAATAAAGCTAAAGGCTTTCTCAATTATTTACTTAACCTGTTTTCAGACAACAGTTCTGCACTTCTGCCTTTAAAACCACTCTTCAAAAAAAAGAAGAGAAATTAACCTTTTTACAGAGATAGTGTCCTCACAACCTGTAATAAAATGATCTATCAATATACAAAGATGGATACATTTTAGACCTCCTAATCTTCCTCTTATAGTAGACTGCAATGCATATATATTACATTGACTTTGAGCATACAAATGTTCACAACGCGATTCGATTTCAGACGTTTTACTCCTGCTCAGAATGCCTTTGCCTTTCTTCATCCAACTCTCAACAAAGTATCAAACCTTAGTTTTTCTCGCCCTGTCAACTTTATAATTTCAAATTGAAATAATAAGCTCAATCGAAACAAACTGGTACTTTTCTCCCTAAACTTCTCCAAAAACCTTAAGGGGTCACGATCAGTGATAAAGATTTGTCTCATGTATGTTATTGGCAATTTAAATGCTGAAATGTTGTAACGCCAACACCAAGCTCAAGGCCTCGTTCCCCATTGTGGAAGAAATCTGTTGATATTTCCACTGGACACTCTGACCACACGTTACATAATGGAGCACTTCTCCTCTCTCCAATAGCCCTTCTGAATGACATAGCTCCTCATGTTTCAGCATAAAAGAATTACACACTTCTGTACCTCTTAATGCTGTAACCTCTTTACCTGCTACTCCTGGCCTATGCCAGTAAACGTTACTCTCACAGGTACATGTTTTCAGAAGGTCTCACACATTCTTCTCAATCCCTCACAGAAACCAAAGTTTGATTTCTGAACCAAATCATCATCAGCCATTTCAGCTTCTAACCTTGCAATTGTTACTCTCTGCTCTTCCACACGAGTTCTCACGACTGCAGGAAGTGAATTGTTGAACTTCTCCAAAATACAAAATTCTCTCAGAGTGTCATAGGTTTGCTCTGTTTTTAATACCCTTCCCAATCTTTCAAAATTTATTTGTTTGATTCTTTCAAACACAACGTCTGTTTAACCAGGGATGCTACTTTCGATTCCTGAAACACTGTCTATCAGCTTCTGGCACAAGCTCATATGCACCTCAGATGGCTTTCTTCACTTCCTCATACTCAGCAGATACCTCCACTGATAGGGATGCAAATACCTGTCAGCTTTGTTTGGATTAATTAAATCCACATGTTCTCTGGCATCTTCACTTGTTGAGCCATTTTCTGAAATGAAATTAAAACGGCTCCCCCGTCATTCTCATCAAATTTAGATAATGCCTGGATGTATATAAATAGATCCCCATCAGGCCTTTGGCTACTATAGGGCTGCTCATCCTCACTATCCTCCTTATCCAGCCTACCGTCTGCCTTCAACTCCGCCTTCTATGTCAACGTTCCTCTCTTATTACTAACTTTTGAAGTTGAAACTCTGCTTTTCTTCTCTCTTTCTTCTTCATTTCCTTTTCTTTTATTTCTACTTTTCATCATAAGTCAAACTGTTTCAATTCCTTTTCATGTTCAAGGTGCCTCATTTGAAATTGAATTCGGGCCATTTCCAAAGATTCTGATGGCATTTCCAGAAAATGTAATTGCCGAGCTATAGCTGTAATAATCTATCATTTTCTCACAGAAACACAACCCCAGCTCCAACTTGTCTGCGAATTCCTACAGCTTTGCCTTCATGACCTTTTGTAAAACCCCTAACTTTACTTCTTCCACACCCAGAGAACTCTTACTGACTGAAATAATATTTTTACACAACACACTGTTTAAACCAACCGAATTCAGTGCCCAGAATAAAATACACTAACCACTACCATACGCGAACTTTGAACCCAATAGCCCCCTGATTCATACTTTCCAGTGTCTGCAAGAAATTATTTTGGATTCTCTGGTTTCCTCCCACAATCCAAAGATGTGCATGTCACGTGAATTGGCCATGCTAAATTGTTCATAGTTTTCAGGAATGTTTGGGTTTGGTGCCTTATCGGGGTAAATGTGTAATCACAGGGTAAAGCAATGGGTCTAGGTAGGTTACTCCTCGGAGGGTCGGTGTGGACCTGTTGGGTCGAATGGCCTGTTTGCACACTGTAGGGATTGTAATTCTAAACCCAATTTGGTATTACCGATTTAGAACCAGACAAGAGACCCCAGTTTGTTATAGACTAACCAGACTGCCTCAGACTAGTTTAAGAAAGTAGCTTGGAAACCAACCTTTTCTTATTTTAAAGGTAGATGTGAGTTGGGTGTTCCACATGTGATGCTACGAGTCAATCCACTCACCATTAAGCAAAACACAATATATTTAAACACTCTAATGAAAATCCATACAAAATGAAGAGGAATTTAGAATGACTTAACTATTGGAAACCTTAACCGAATAATGGATACAGTACCTTCTACAAATGAATTGTTCCAATATACTAAAATAACCTAAACAGTCCCTTGGCAAAAAGGAACATTCAGATATGCATTCTTGCCGACAGTTCTCCAATCCAGGAGAAAACAGCATCAAGTGAAGTTACAGAAAGAATAGCAGCTAGGGATAATTTACTAAAACTTCCAACCCTTCTGGGACCCCAAGCACCTGGTAACTGTTACATCTACAAGGAAAAACTTAGAAAGCCTGGTCTGTATGAGCTGGCCATTGTTACTATTATTTATTAAAAACCTTAAAAGCCTCGAAAGTTATTTACTTGAGCCGTTTTCAGTAGACAGTTTGGCCTTTAAGACCTCTTACTAAAAAAAAGAGAAAAAAACTTTTATTTAAAAAGTGACAGCATTGTCACACAATTTAGATGCCTGGTCCTTCACTCAGTGGGCTTCCTCGTGTTTCTAATCGCAAGGTCACCTGAGAGGGACAACCACAGGTACAGACCAAGTTACAAGGATGTGTCTCATAACTTCTGAATCACACACACACCGAGCAAACCTTCCCATTGTAGACAGTAATCTGAGGCGAGCATAGTTAGCATATGATAGTAAAGTTTGCAATACTCTCCAGATGTGCAGTTTACTGAGCAATACACTAGCATGGCCTGTCCATGGACCATCACATGGGACATACCGGGAAGTGAACAATAGCTTGACATTTACCATTTCATTATTTCTGAGCTACGCAATGCCAGCACTCGATACACTAGGGAGACAAAACCCAAGGCCAGGGAAAGATGCAGAGGGATAGAGAGATTCACATTAAAGACAGAAACAGGTAGATAATTAACTGAAAATATGGTGTGGAAATATGGGGAAAAAGACAGGGCAGAGGGACTAACTGGCGAAGTGAGATCTTCGAGAATAGAATTACCAGAATTAGCACATTGAATAAAGGCATTGCCAGATCAACTGAAATGGTTTGTTACATCAAATTCTCAATCTGCTTCACAGAACACCACAAACAACATAAACTGGGACAAGATGACAGCCCAGCATGGAGAGCTGTGCAGACCATGCTAGTGTGTTGCTCAGTAAAATGCACATTTGGAGAGTATTGCAAACTTTACTATCATATGCTAACTATGCTCGCATCAGATTACTGTCTACAATGGGAAGGTTTGCGCTGTGTGTGTGTGCATTCATCAGACTCTGATAGAGAGAGTGTGCGTGTGCGCAATAGGCGTGGTTGAATGTGAAACTAATTGTTTGAGAAGGAACGCACATGGAGGAAACTATTTTAACTACGAACAACCGGCAGGCTTTTTGCTAATCAACAGAGAGAACGAGAGAAGTTTCATGGACAGATGAGGTAAAGTGTTTGAGAATGTGTAAATAAAGGCATTGCCAGACACAAAAGCAATATACATCGGCGTGCACATGGATGGGAGTTTGGTGTGAGGTCGAATCAGATTTGCTTAGGCAGGTTTTAAGTTGGGAGTGTCGGCAGCAGATTATTAACTTCATTAAGACTGTATTTCATAGCTCAAGGTTCAAACAGCAAATGGAATAAACCAGTAAGATATATTCTGGAGTGGTGAGTATTTCAAGTTAGAAATGGTCAGGGAATGGTGTCAGGAATCAGCTCATAGTCAAAGGGATCTCCCACAGTTGTGACTTGTCTGCGTCAGCCACAGATATTGGCCAGGGATGGAATGGAAACAATGGGGGGAAGTGGAGTTTGTAACCAGAACAGTAGACAGTGAGCTCCAAGCTCTTAATATTTAAATAACAAAGACAATGATACAATGCATTGTGGTTCTCCGCTGAAACTGAGTAGGTCAACATAGAGACCCGTGAATAACACTGCCAGAGCAGAGAGTGAGACAGTAATTGAACACATTGATTGATGGTCTTTAGAGTGAATATCTGGATTCAGAGTTTCAACAGGAACAAAAATACTGGCAAGAAGTGTTTACTATATGAACTAACAATAATACAGTCGTAACTGATTTATAGAAAACAAAATCTTGTCAGTAACGCTTACCAGGAACACCAACGATAGCCAGGAAGGGATAATAGAAGTATTGAATAATGAGAAGAGCGTAATAGATCAGCGATGATAATGACAATCAATCAAATGCAGAAAGATATCAAACATAATTGGATAGGCTGCTGTCTATTGTTGGTATATTCCTGTCCAATGTTCTCAGATTCTGATCCATTGTTGGAACATTCCAGCCTAATGTTCTCAGATTCTGATCTCTCCTCTCCCTCTCTCTGGATCTGCTGATCCCTGTCAGTGCTGTCAGTGATGCTTCCGCTCATGTTATGGGTAGACACGTTGAACGGAGCCCATTTATCATTAAAAGATGGAAAACTTCCACTGGGATAATTTGAATCCATGGAGACTGGCATTAATCACAGTCACTGAACAAATAGGCTCAGTTTACCAGTTCCATACATCACTTTTCATTTACTAGTTTTGGATGGAATGGATGACGGTTGCTGAGGGATGGGCCATAAATCTTTCAATATTTTTAATCTTATTTTCTTGGTATATGAGAGTATTAACAGAACACTGCAGGGGTCTATATGTGTTCCATTCTGTTGATGAAAGGAGGCAGTTATAAAATAACAGATAGGCAGCATTAAAGAAGTCGGGTGAGTAAGTTTGTAGATACCTGAACACAAAGTACGGTACTTGTTGACCAGTGTGAGGCTTCTCCTGGTTTTAATGCCCTGTTATCAAATCCATTCATAACCTCGAGACAGAGCATTGAGACTGCTGCTCAGAAACATTCCGAAGCAATTCTGTCCCTATGGACCCCTTACAAAGGGATAAGAGAAGGCCATTCAGCCCATATTAGCCTGTTGCTACTTGAAAAGGTGGAAAGCTGGAATATTGGCACATTTTGCCAAAAGAATAATTCAAAACAAAGAGATGTGTCGCTGCTGCTGTATGAGGTGTTCCTGAGAGAGCATCTGGAGTACATTTTGTCGTCTGTGTTTCTGGAACTGAGAAGGGATGGACCTCCATTAGATACAGTTTAACAGCTGCTGGTAGTCCACGGGTTGCTGTCTCGTTTGATGTCTCGCGTCTGTTACACAGGGACAGGAGGAGACTATGAAGCCTCTCGAGTGTGTTATAGAGGAAAAGGAGGAGGCCATTAAGCCTCTTGAGTCTTTTTCAGAGGGAGCGGAGGAGGCCATTCAGCCCCTCGACCTTATTACAGAGGAATAGGAGGAGATCATTCAGCCTCTCCAGTCTATTACAGAGGCCCACGAGGAGCCCATTCAGCCTCTCGAGCCTGTTACAGAGGGGCAGGAAGTGTTTATTTAACTTCCAAGTCTGTTACGCATAAATATTAGTTTTAAACTAGTTGTGGAATAGGAAAGACCTGATGTAAGCATTAAAGTTCTAACTTTGACCAAGGCCAATTTTGAAAGTGTTGGCGAGTCCTGTGAAAGGCTGATTGGGATACTCTATTCACAGGTAAAGTGATGGTTGGAAAATGCAAGGCCATCAAATCGTGGTTTCAGAGAGTCCAGAGCCAACGTGTTCCTATGAGTGAGATGGGCAAGGCTGGTGGGTGCATGGAGTGCTGGATGGCTAGATATATTGATTCTCTGGTCAAGGGAAGGAAGGAGGCATATGCAAGATAAACAGAGTTGAGATCAAGTAAATCACGAGAGCAGTATAAGGGCAGTAAGTGTATAGTCAACGGGAAACTCAGGCCAGAAAGATGTAGACATGAGATGGCTTTATAAATAGGGTTAACAAGGCATTAAAGCAATTCTACACATCCTTCAATGGCAAAAGATTAACTCGGCAGAGAATAGGGCACCTTAAAGATCAGTAAGGCTACCTATGTGTGGAACCACAGGAGATGGGAGGGATATGAAACAAATATTTCTCCTACAAGTATTTAACGTGAAGGGGGTTACAAGAGCGACAAAATGAAGAAATATATAATGATATCTTGAAAAGTGTCTATATTACAAGGAGATGTTGGATATTTTAAAACATATAAAGGTGAACAAATCCCTGGAACCTGATTATTTGTATCCCAGAAGTTGGTGGGAAGCTAGGAAAGAGATTGCTCAGCCTTTTGCTGATATATTTGTAACATTGATTTCCACAGGTGAGGTGTCAAAAGACTCGAAGGCAGCTAACATAGAGTCATTATTTAAGAAAGTCAGGAAAAATCAAGTAACCATAGATCAGTGAGCCTGACGTCAATGGTGACTAAATTGTTGGAGGGGGTTTTGAGGGAAAGGATGTACATGCATTTGGAAAGACAAGGACTGAAGGGGGATTTGTACATTGGAGATCACGTCTCACTGACTCAGTGGAATTTTTTGAGGAAGTGATGAAGATGATTGATGAAGGCAGGACAGTGGATGTTGTCTTTATGGAATTCAGTAAGAAAACCAAAATGTTCTACATGATAGACTGGTTAACAAGATTAGACTGCCTGGGATCCAGGAGAGCTCGTCATTTAGATCCAAAATGTTCTTGAATATTGGAGACAGGGTGTAACAGTTGACATTTGTCCATTGGGCTTGGAGACCTGTGACCAGTGGCGTGCCACAAAGATCAATAGTGAGTCCATTGCCTTTTGTCACTTATACAAATCATTTGCATTTGAGTATATGAAGTATGGTCAGTAAGTTTGTAGATAATACCAAATTTGGTTGTATAGTCGACAGTGAAGAATTATATCTCAGAATATAATGGGACGTTGATTAGGTGAGCTGAGGAGTGGCAGATGGAGTTTATTTTAGATTGGTGTTGCATTTTGGCAAGAAAAATCAGGGCAAGACATATAGGTAGGGTCTTGACGAAAGCTACCAATCAAGGAAAAATCCATAGAAATTATAGAATCCCTGCAGTGAGCAAATAGTCTCTTCGGCCCATCGAGACCTCACCAAACCTCTAAACACTATCCTACTGGACAAACGCCTACCCTATCCCTCTGGGCCTGCATTTTCCATGGCTAATCCACCTCGCCTACACATCCCTGGGTACTATACGCAATTTAGCATGGCCAATCTACCCTTATCTGTATAGCTTTATACTGTTGGAGGAAAACATAGCATTCAGAGGAAACTCATGCAGACACAGGGAAAATGTGCAAACTCCACACAGGCAGTCATTCAAGGATGGAGTTAAAACCAGATCGCTGCGCTCTGAAGCAGCAATGCTAGTCAAAGAGCTACTGTGTCACCTTGTGGTGCAGGTTCTCCGTTCCTTGAAAGTGCCGTCACAGATAGACAGCGCAGTGAAGAGGACACATGGTGATCTTCCCTTTATTGCTGCGTGCGTTGAGTCTAAGCGTTTGCATGACATGTTGCACCTGAACAGGACATTGGTTTGGCCGCTTTTGTAGTATTACCTTTAATTCTGGTCTCCCTGCTGTGGGAAAGATGTTGCCAAACTTGAAAGGGTACAGAAGAGATTTAAAAGAATGTTGCGGGTGTTGGAGGGTGAGAGTGACAGGGAGAGTTTGAATAGGCTAGGGCTATTTTCAAGTGTTGAGGCTGAGGGGTGACCTTAAAGACGTTTATAAAATCATGAGAGGCATAGATAAGGTAAACAGTCAATGTCGTTTTCCAGTATTGGCGAGTCCAAATTTAGAAGACAAAGGTTTAACTTGAGAGGGGAAAGATTTAAATAGGGACATGAGGGACAACATTTTCACATAGAGTCTGCTGCGTGAATGGATGGAACAACCAAAAGAGGCGGTAGAAGCAGGTATAGTTACACCATTTAAAATGCATTTGGATGGATACATGCATGGGAAGTATTTAGAGGGAGATGGGCCAAGAGCTGGCAAGGAGGACGAGATTTATTTAGGATATTTGGTCGGCATGGATGACCGGAATGAAAGGTCTTTTTCTGTGCTGTACATCTGAGACTTCATTGCCTCTTGAGTGTTTAACACAGGATCAGAAGGAGGCTATTTAGCTTCTGAATTCTGTCAGTCAACTTGTTTGCTCATTTACTGAGAGTAAAATACAAAAATACATCATTCAGATTTTGATGGTGTTTTACAGAAGCAAGAGGAAAGCTTTTAGTCAAGAAAAGCCGTAAAGCATGTGAAGAGGCGATGTTGCACGGAGTGTGTTCTGCATATGGACTGAGCTGCCAGTGGAAGTGGTTGAGGTGGGTACAATAACAACATTGGAAATGTATTTGGATAAATACATGGATAGGAAATCATTGGAGGGATACAGAGCAAGGACAGGGAAATTGACCGAGTGTGGATATACATTTTGGTCCGCATGGACCAGCTGGGCCGAAGGGTCTGTTTCCATGCATTAGAACCGTTTGACTGTAAATATGTGTGTTTCGGGATTGAGACAGAGAGGGACAGACTGAGAAAAAATGTCATGGAAAGATATGTTCACAGGTTTCAGAATGCTGAAATGAAGACATTTCTATAGCATCATGCAACACGGGTCAGTATTATGAAGAATTATGAGTGAATGAAATATTGCTGCGAGCTCAGGCGATAGAGAGTTTTGATTGAGCACTTGTTCTGCAGCTTTGTAACTGGGAGTAAGGACAGCAGAGTCTTCGGCTTGTTGAGCCGTATAAATCAGTAATTTGTCTCAGTGTCATTTTCATTGAGTGTGACAGAGGGATTGTCTGTACGAAGCTGAGCTAGTTGCCTGGTGCTATCTTATCGAACTCACCTCATTAAATACCCACCCACCCGACCCACCTCTCATTGAATGCCAACCCGATTCTCCCACCCATCATGATTGGAGGTACTCACAGTCGCCCGGATGCCCCTTGATATTCCGTGTTCCCTGGCACTGTTGCCATCTTTAAAGGGCCAAGGTGCACACAGCTGATCTTTCTCAGTTTGGAGCTGCCCTGTACAGTTTACCCCGAGCATGACAGATAAGGGGTAATTACACTACAGTTTGTTGACGGAGCATGGTGTGCATAGTGAATGGGCTAGTACAGAAGGGGACAATTCCCTTTCCAGGGTGGGCCATACCACCAGACCTACCGAGTATGGTCTGTGCTCACCACCCAACTCGGTGCAGTATCTGCGGTCTGAAGAATTGTCCAGCAATACAGGACAAGCATCAATTACCTTCCCCGCTCTGTCAGCGTAAAACTTACCGTATTCTGTCTGCTCCCTCACACTCACTATATATCTGTTATAGCACCTACCCCCGGTTCAAGGCTCATACTCCAACTCTCTCACTGCCGCATGCAGCAGCTTCGCTCTCTCTCTCTCTATCTCTCGCCTTTGCAATACCCCCCACACACTTAGAGAATATTCCAGAGAATACCGATTATGGAATGTTCCAGATAATGTTCCAAATAATGCCCAGTTTCACGAAAATGGCAGTGCCCCAGTGTGTGACACATAAGAGGAAGGAGTAGAGATGCACGTCTTCCAAAGCACTCACATTTCTCACCATGTTGAGGCTATTCAGCCCTTCAAATGTGCTCTAGCATTTAATAAGGTCCCGGCTGATCTGATGCTTTTCTCAGCTCCATGTTACGGGAACTTTCAGTCATTCTACCCCCCGGGTTCCTGTCACTGTCCAGACAGCACTCAGGCACTTTTACTCCAGTTTTCTTCAAGCGCCTGTTTGAGATCATTTCCCATGGAACGCAATCTCCTAACAGTATATTCCATCAGCTATATACTTTCATGCAACGGTAGCATGCTTTACACAGACCAAACAAAAAAACTACACTAATTTAATGGTTATAGATATCCAATCACAATTAATGATATTAAACCAAAGACAGCTTCTAAACACGTCTTGTTTTAAAATAGAATTTCGGGCAGAAAACATTTTTACCGACAGCAGTTATTTTGACCGTCATCTGAATTGTACTACAGTTACACAGTCTCCTACACAGTTAGCTGGACGGCAGGTTTGTGTTGTAGAGGGAGGCCTGCAGCACAGGTTCAGTTCCTCACAGTGATAGAGATTACCATGAAGGGGACGCTCTCTCAACCTTACCCCAACATCCGAGGTGTGGTGATCCTCAGGATAAACCACCATGAGTGGTCTCTCTAATGAGAGTTCTTTGGGACTCTATTCTATCAATATTATCATTTTAATTTTAAAAAATTGAAAAGGAGATTTTTAATATTATTATAATCCAATAACAACACAACTCAAATAATTGATCAAAATTACATTCAATGTTAGCATTTGATAAGGTTCCCCATGGTAGGCTCATTCAGAAGGTCAGGAGGAATGGGATACAGGGGAACATAACTGTCTGGATACAGAATTGGCTAGCCAACAGAAGACAGCAAGTGGTCGTAGAAGGAAAATATTCTGCCTGGAAGTCTGTGGTGAGTGGTGTTCCACAGGGCTCTGTCCTTGGGCCTCTATTGTTTGTAATTTTTATTAATGACTTGAATGAGGGGATTGAAGGATGGGTCAGCAAGTTTCCGGATGACATAAAGGTTGGAGGTGTCATTGACAGTATAGAGGGCTGTTGTAGGCTGCTGCAGGACATTGACAGGATGCAGAGATGGGCTGAGAGGTGGCAGATGGAGTTCAACCTGGATAAATGCGAGGTGATGCATTTTGGAAGGTCGAATTTGAAAGCTGAGTACAGGAGGAAGGATAGGCTTCTTGGCAGTGTGGAGGAACAGAGGGATCTTGGGGTGCATGTACATAGATCCATTAAAATGGCCACCCAAGTGGACAGGGTTGTTAAGAAAGCATTTGGTGTTTTAGCTTTCATTAACAGGGGGATTGAGTTTAAGAGTCGTGAGGTCTTGTTGCAGCACTATAAAGCTTTGGAATACAGCATCCAGTTCTGGTCGCCCTATTATAAGAAAGATGTGGATGCTTTGAAGCGGGTTCAGAGGAGGTTTACCAGGATGCTGCCTGGACTGGAGGGCTTATGCTATGAAGAGAGGTTGACTGAGCTCGGACTTTTTTCATTGGAGAAATGGAGGAGAAGAGGGGACCTAATTGAGATATACAAGATAATGAGAGGTATAGATAGAGTCGATAGTCAGAGATTATTTCCCAGGGCAGAAATGACTAACACGAGGGGTCATAGTTTTAAGCTGGTTGAAGGAAAGAATAGAGGTGATGTCAGAGGCGGGTTCTTTACACAGAGAGTTGTGAGAGCACGGAATGCGTTGCCAGCAGCAGTTGTGGAGGCAGGGTCATTGGGGACATTTAAGAGACTCCTGGACATGCATATGGTCACAGAAATCTAAGGGTGCATACATGAGGATCAGCGGTCGGCACAACATCGTGGGCTGAAGGGCCTGTTTTGTGCTGTACTGTTCTATGTTCTATGTTCTATCTATGTAAATGTACGTACAAAACAAGTTAAAAACACTAAACGGACAGAAGAAAAACAAAAATAAACAATAAATAATGAATAAATAATACTGCTCAGCGTAACAACATGATAGCACTCGTTCTTCAAGAGTATTAACTGAATCACATTTTTATGTTCATTATTCTTCCTCTCTGGATATGAGATTCATTAGATAATATGTCTAATGCCTGTATAAAAGCCTTTCTGATAGTGATAGATAAGCCTGTATCAGGGTAATCCAAAAAGGTTTGCCATGTTATATATAAATCTCTGTTTTTAGGTGCACCATGCTAGTGAAAAAGTCCAAAGGTCTATTTGTCATGAAGAGCTTAGGATGACCCAACAGACCTGGGGAGTTTTCAGACATCCAACACAACAGAATGCTTTTCCTAGCACATAAAGTAATAATATTTTTCCCATATGCATCTGTGTAAAGTACCCTGGGCAGGCCAAGGCAAAGAGAAACCAGGTCCATCTCCAATTCAGTCCCCTAGACCCACTGTATCACACCGGACATAGTGCTCCAATATATATGAAGCTTGCAGCAGGACCACAAGCATTGAGTAAGAGTGCCTGTAGTCATTCTGCATTTAGTACATGCTAAAGGTAACCCCCACTTTGAATTTTGAGAGATAATCTGAGGTCAGATAGAGTCTATGAAGAATTTTGAATTGCATGGAATGAATCCTTATACAGATGAAATCTTTTGAGCATTTTCATAAGTATCCTCCCATGTCTCCGAAGTGTTCTGAATCCCCAACTGTCACTCGCAGACATCACAACGCAACGCAGTCTCGTCTGAGGGGACACTCTCCAACTAATGATTAAGGGTACTGACAGAGAGTGCAGTCTAAGCAATCAGCACCCTCTTCTCTCAACGGATCTGTAAGAGTCTGTAAAAAGTGTGTTTTTTAAATCAAATCTTGGATCTGGAAAAAAAAACAGGAGAGGTCTCTACTAGGTAGTCCATACATACGAGTTATTTGATCAAATGACATCATTGTTTCTCCCTCAAATAACACGTGGTGTCTCAAAGATGAGCATTGGTGCCTCACAGGACCAGGATCCGGGGTTTGGTTCCAGCCTTGGGTGACTGGTTGTGCGGAGTGAACATATTCTCCCTGTGTCTGTGTGGGTTTCTTCCCACAGTCCAAAGATGTGCAGGTTCGATGAATTGATAAATCACACATTGTGTTCAGGGATTTGTAGGTTTGTCATTAGTCAGGGTAAATATAGGATGGATTAGTGGTGCGGGAAGAGCACAGCAGTTCAGGCAGCATCCAACGAGCAGCGAAATCGACGTTTCGGGCAAAAGCCCCCCATTCCTGATGAAGGGCTTTTGCCCGAAACGTCGATTTCGCTGCTCGTTGGATGCTGCCTGAACTGCTGTGCTCTTCCAGCACCACTAATTCAGTATGTGGTTTTCAGCATCTGCAGTCATTGTTTTTACCTAAATATAGGATGGTAGCGGAATGGGTCTGGGTGGGTTACACTTCAAATGGTCGAAGTGTACTTGCTGGGCCTAAGGGCTTGTATCGACACTGCATAGATTATACTAATTCTAAATCACTCAAACAAGGCACACCCCTGGCTGCCCACAGTTTAAACCTGGAATCCATTATCCCTGGTTGACAACCCGGTATACCAATTACAGGGGTAATAAAGATGGTTTTGGCTGTATCGCTCTTGATCTGACGCATTGTCATTCATGCTTTAGCAGTATTGGTAATTATTGGGTTATGACAATACTCCATAAATATTGTCATTTTGTCTAAGAACAGCAAGGGTTCTCTTTGTATGAGAGGGTTCAATATCTAACCGTATTGACGCTGAATCCTCAGCAGCTCAAGCACTGATGTAGGATAAAAAGAGCTTAATTGATAGCTTTTAATCTGGGAGATCTACTCCCCACAATCTGTGGGGTAGTTGCAATTTGGTTAGTGTGATAAAGAGTTGCTCATGCTGCCAAATATAAGAGCTAAACCAGCCATTACGTCTCCTAAATCCTGTCTGGGAAACATCAAAGGAAGCATTCACATGCAAATGAGGAAGGACATTCATTTAATAAGAGCTATCCGACCTAGCAAGGATATTGGAAGTGGCTCCCAACTTTGAAGATCTTGTTTAATTTTGTCAAACACATAGACATACTTCACCTTAAACAAATTATCAAAGGCGGATGCAATGAATATACTAACATAGAGAAACAACCCGCCCCTCCATCCCGTTACCATTTCAAAGGAAACCAGGATTTGCCCTCAACATCAGGTATTTTCCGAAGGCCGCTCATAGGCATGGCCTCCAACGTCGTAAAAGTTATCTTATAGCCCGAAAATGCGACAAATGAATTAATGCATTACATCACGTGAGCTGCCGAAATTGTGGGATTTGACAAAAACATAAGACCCTCATTTGTATCCAATATAATCTTATGTGACATCTATCCAACTTCTGGGCAGGTATGTTGTGGTAATTTTCCCAATTGTGCAGGATCCCTCTCAATCTAAGACTGTTGCAGAGATGGGTAAGAGATCAACCCTCGTGTGGCATTTCTGTGGGTTAAAGAAGAAAATATAATCCCTACCTGTGAGGTAGATCTGCCTCGAGACATCTAGTCCTGCACACAAATCCACTAATTGCTTACATTATAACGACGATATTGGTGGACTTTTGGATATTCTGCCTCCTGTGTCGCCCATAAGAGCGTTGAAATGTCCTTCTACAGTAATGTGCCATGTTGCAAGATAACTTAATTTGGAAAATGCAATTACCAGGATTTTAAGAGGGTGCGCCCGGGGTTGGCGGGGGGTGGGGGGGGGTGAGGGTGGGGGGGGGGGGTGAGTGGTGGGTGGGGAGGCAATAAACATTCAAAATACTGTACTATTTCCCATACTTCAAGGCTTTGGGGATTATGATCCTCCCGTGAATGTCTAATACAATCTAATAATTTAAATGGAAGATTCTTCCTGTCCAGTATGGCTTCTCCCCTACTCCTAGTATCAAAAGACGAGAAATAAAAACGATCAAACCCGCCCTGCTGTAACGTCAAATGTTCTTTGTCATCGAGGTGCATCTCCTGCAATAGGACAACATTGATCCTCTCCTTTTTAAGATTAGAAAGTGTATTTTTCCACTTGACTGGCAGATGGCTTCCCTTAAAGTTCCAGGTACACCACTTAAGCACATCATTATCTATAACACACTGTAGCAACATTTCACCCTACAGTTTCGCATCGAATTACACATCGCTGATCATTAATGACAAACCACTGATATAGCCTAAAAACTGTACAAACTAAAACTGCTACACGTAACCAGCTCTCAAAACTTTCCAAAGCTAAACACATAAAGAAACCAAAGAACGAAACAAAGTCCAAAATGCCAATGACACTTGATAGAGTAATTTACCCCACATCACTCCCGACCACTGGTGACGCTTACATATCACAAATCTTTATCTTCTGCCCGCTGCCAATATGGCATCCAGGGCAATTAACAACAAAAATCGGGCTTTAACTGCCCTTAGGTGGGCACTTAGTCATCACAACCACATTTGTAACTCGCTCCAGCTTGAGCCACATCCCAGACACAAGCAAAGAAAGAGGAAATGAGTAGTAATATTAATGAAAAAGTTAAATTGAGTACTCTACCCATCCGCGAATATAATTAAGCACTGGTTACTATGAGAAAAATCCAATAAAATTTCTTTAAGAGAGAAACATGATTATCTAAACATCCAGCTTACTTTAAAATATCCACAACAATTTTGCTTTCTCTGGTGAGTCAGACGGTTTCACGGATCCATTCAAAGCAACACGGAACACCGCTGGGAACCGGAAAGAATACTGAATCCTGAGTTTCCTTACTCTTCTCTTGAAAAGATTTTCTTTCCCAAATGCCTGCCTCTGAAATGTCCTGAAAGATCATAATACTGGTGTCCTCGTGAATTAAAGCCATCGGATCTTTCCACTGTGTTCTGGAAGTTTCCATCAGTCTTTGTTTGTCCCCATAACTCTATAACTGCACATGGACAGGGCGAGGGCGCTCTTCTGAGGCTTACCTCTGCACCATAACCTGATGCACTCTCTCAATCTTCACCCGTCCCTCTTCAGCTTCGAAGTGATGGAATTATGGCAGCCAGTTCATGACAAATACTCACTGGCTGACCACCTGCCGTCTGGTCCAGCAGACGACGATGTGTACATTCTTCATCCTGCCCCTGTTCTCAAGGTCGTGATCTTGTTCAGTTAAGGTGCAGACCTGTTTTTCAAGGCCGAGCATCCTCTCCATCGAGGAATCAATTGAGGTCTCTGCCACTGCAGTTCGGCGCTCAAACTCATCCGTTCTGTTTCCAAGGCTTTCAAGTCATGTTTTTGGAGCACGGCTGAAAATGGCTCGACCTTACTGCTGAACTTTTCTTTAATCGTGCCTTCAGTCATTTCACATAACTTGGTGAACTCAGTGACCAAGGCCGAGTGAGTAACTGGGTCTATTGAACGAGCAGAGTGGGTTGCAGCTGCGGCCTCAGGCCATGCTCGATGCTCCTGACAGGTGCACAGCGTGAAGGAACTTACTCGATTCTTTCCTGCGTTTTGTCATTTCCACTTGACAAAACGCGATTAGTAAAGATTCGATAGCTCTTTTATTGTTTGATATTAAGTAAATGGCTGGGATGGAGTCGGTGAGAGTACCACTTTGCACGTTCTGTGATGCAGAGACCAGCAAAGCAGACCTTCTGGATCGTGGCCATCTTGGATTCCCCCTTAAAATTTTATCAATATTATACATTCATTCTGCATGATATTCATGGATGTTCTGGAGCTGTGTTATTTGGTACAATTGCCTACATTTCCCTCCACACCGCACATTCCTGACAAGCCCCGATAATCCTCGACTCCGTTGTTATTTATGAAATTTCTGTCCGTCCCTCAAAAATATCCAATATCTCTGCCTCCAATGCTATGCGGGGATGAGAGATCGAAAAACCTACAATGCTGAAAAATACAAAAATAAGCCTCAAGACCTGAGTTTGAGATTAGTTTTCCTTTGTATCCTTATCTGGGAAAGGATATAATTACATTGTACGCAGTTTGGAGATGTTTCACTTCACATATTCCAGGGATGATGGCCTTACATTATGAAGTCTTTAACAGGTTACTCGTGATCTTATTGAAACTTACAAGACCTAGAGGAGAGTGGATCAGATAGATATCGACTGGGTATAGCCCAAATTTCTTGTCATTTTTATAGAATCTCTACAGTGTGGAAGCAGGATATCCCATCCAGCAAGTCCACACTGACCCTCCAAACAGCATCCACATGGGCCTGCCCTCCCCCACCCTATGCATGTAACCCTGCATTTCCTATGACTAATCAACACATCCGTGGGCACTATGGGCAATTTAGCATTGCCAATCCACTCTCAGCTGCATATCTTTGGACTGTGGGAGGAAATTGGCGCATTGTGAGGTTACCCACATAGATACCTGCGAAGAGAATGCTCAAACTCCATACAGAGCATCGCCCGAGGTTGGGATTGAACCCAGCTCCTTGGTGATGGGAGGTAGCTGTGCTAACCACAGATCCAACGTGCGCATCCGTTAGTTCTATTAGTTCCTTGTGGCTGACTAAAGAAATCTTCCTGACTTGGTCCTGTCACAGAACCTGACACAGTCTGAGACCTTTATCATTGGCCATGTCACCAACCTGGTTACATTTAAAATTTGTTGGGAGCAGTGGAGGAGTGAGACTTGAAAAGGAAACAGTGACACCCTCCAACCTCAGTCAGAATAGGAATTAGGAAAATTCACCATGTGGGAATTCATTCAAGTGGGAATTCTCTTACCCAGAAGTTTGTGATGGCCGAATCTTTATATTATATTGAGGTTGGCTTCGTCTGGTTGTCCATAGACGGCGAATAAGAGATAATAGTACATGAAGATAAAAGTGCAGCTGGGATCACAATGAGATGAGCCACGACCTTATTTACTGGTGGAAAAAAAGCAAATAGTGAGGTACTTATACGAGGAAAATACCTCACTACTTCTCCCCTTTATGTTTAGCTTTGACAAAGGGTCAGTTAGACTCGAAACGTCAGCTGTTTTCTCTCCTTACGGATGCTGCCAGACCTGCTGAGATTTTCCAGAATTTCCTCTTTTTATTTAATGGTGGAGTAGTTTCAAAGGGCCGAATGTCCACTCGTGTCCCTCAGCCCTGTGTTCTGATGTTCCATTCAGCCCTTCAGACCTGCTATACAAGGGTAGATCGAGATCACTCCGATGGTTAGGTGTAGTTTTGGAAATGTATTTGGAAAATGCAGGCTGGGTCAGGAAGTGACCCTACCTCCATTCTGTTTCCAGATGTGGGTCATGTTACAGACCCAGTTACACTGGGGATACAGCCCCATACCCCACCCGGGGTTAACTCAAACAATTTCTCTGCTCTCCCTGAATGCATCATTGCACAACACAGCTTCCAGGAAAACAACGAGTTACTTTCCAAAAGCATAACATGTGAAATGAATAAATAGGAACAGGAGTAGGCTATTCGGCCCCTCAGGTTTGCCCTGTCATTGAATAATGAACATGACTGATCTACTCCAGGGCTCAACTCCACTTTCTTGCCGACTCCGTGTATCCCTCTATACCTCTTTGGGTTATGGAATTCCAGACATTTACTACCTTCGGAGAGAAGACATCACTTTGTGTCTCAGATTGAAATCGATATTCCATATTCGGTATCTATATCCTCGAGTTTGAGATTCCACCCAGGAGTGGGACTTGTCAATATCTACCTTCTCAAGCCCCTTCTGTATCTTGTATTTTCCAGCCTCACTCTTCATTCATTTAAACCCCAATGAATAATCGCCTCACCATCTTAGAGGTTCTCAATAACTCAACCCTTTCAGCCCAGGAAGCCACCTAATGAACCAACCTAGTTACTTGCTACATCAGCATGCTGACTTTATGGTTCATACACAGGAACACCCCAATCCCTTTATACTGTACCTTTTCTGGAAGTCTCCTCCATTAAATAACAGCCTGCCTTTTGGTTCACAGTGTCATCCACAACCTTGGATGTGTATTACACTCAGTTCCCGCCGTCAGGCTATCAGTATAGAATGTAAATAACTGATGCCATTGAACTGATATTTGTGGTATTCCAGCAGCTACACTTGATCATGAAGATCCATTCATTCTGACTCTCCGATTTCTATGTTTTAACCAATAACCATTACATGTTACCACATTAGCCGTCATCCTATGAACATCTGTCTTGTGTAAGAACTTTTATTCTGTAATACCTTGTGGAAAATCTCTGGACAGCCTGGTTTCGACCAGACCCCCTTAATCAAGTCCACTTTTGACATTCTCAGGCATCTCCAGAAGTACTTTGCATGATTTTACAGGGCAAAATATAATTCCCTTTCACAAAACAACACTGACTCTACGTGAAGCTTTTCAAAATGTACATGCTGGCCTGGATTTCCAAATTAGGCTAGTCCCATCTGGTTTAATTTGGACCATATGCCTCGAAATGTTTCCCATTCATATGTTTGTCCAAATGACTTTAAAGTGTTGCAGCCATCCACGCATCTACCACTCTTCCTCTGGCAGTTCATTCCATACCCACGCCACCCACTGTGTAAAACTGTTGCTCCTTCGTTCCTTTTAAATCTCCCTCTTTCACATTAAAACTATGCCTTCTATGTTTGAACTCCCCCATTCCGTGGAAAAGACCGTGACTATTCACCCTATCCATGCCTCTCATGATTTTATAAACTTCTGTAATGTCATCCCTCATCCTTCGACCCTCCAATACTAACTTCAAGAACAAGCATTTAAAGATAAGCACTGAAAATTTGACACTATATTAAACATGACAGTAAAACAATACTCAACCAAAACTTCATAATGTTATTGATTTTTCTCCATATTACAATACTAAGACAGTAAGAAACGCTTACTCGTGCGAATAAGAAGTCAAACACCTGAATTCCTTTGTCAAAAGGGGGTGATGATCTCGACAGTGAAAACATAGTTATGGCCAGATCTACAAAATGTCACATAGTCAACATTCTCCCACCTGGCCTCCCTATGACCTGATGTGGTTGTGCCTTCTTTATCTTGCACTGAGCAGAGAGAATCCCTTTCCCCCAGCCACGTCTAAATTTAAATCCGTTCTTTATCATCTTCTTGTTCATCATTGTTAAAAGTCTGTTTATCTGTTCCATACCTTCTTTTCCCTGTCACCCATCCCCCACCTCGGTCAAGGGGTTAAAAATCCCAGTTTACAATCCTTTTCAGTTCTGAAGAAGTGTCACACTGGGCTTGAAACGTTAACTCTGCTTCTCTGTCTTTGCAGATGCAGACAGACCTGTTTAGCTTCTCCCGAAATGAATAGGCAAAGAACATTTTTTCAATTAAACAAATAACTATGGATACTGCAAATAAAAGTACAAAAATTGCTGGAGAAACTGGAAGCTTTGTAGAGAGTCACTGGACCTGGAAGTTTCACTCTGCATTTACTCCAGAAGATGCTGTAACATTGTCTGCAGTTTCTTCAGCAATTTCTGTTATTGAACAATTTCCAAAGAAGTATGTCAAAGATGCTCAAACATCCCATCCAGCCTGGAGCGCCGTACACTGGGGACTGAACGATAACGCATGGTGATAAGTTCCTTGATTCTGAAACTGCATAAGACTGGCATCACTGACACTATGAACCTCTTAACCATGGTCAGGGAGAAAAACAGAGGGAAACATATTCACTTCGAACACAGAAGATGGCATTACGGATGAAATATTGTTGAGTGGGTGAAGCATCTCACCCTCTTCATGCTACCACAGAATCACAAATGCCAGTTTTCAATCAATTCGATTCGCTGCATGTGACATTAAGAAATAGCTGAACACAGTAGAAACGGCAAAGGCAATGAGCCCTAACCCCATTCCGGCAAGAGGACTGAATATCTGTGCTGCACAACAAGCCGTGTCCCTGAGGAAGCTGTTTCATTTCAGATCCAACTCTGACATCCTCTTGGCAATCTGGAAAATTACTCAACTATGTTCAATCCCCAAAAGGGGAATACTAAAATCTGACCATTTACCAACCCTTCAGTCCCATCATGGCAGTCAAATTGGTGGGAATTCATTTTGACAGAGCGGTCAAACAGCACAAAACTAACCAGGCCAGTGTGATTGCCGTTAGGTCTCCATGTGGAGATGGTGCTGTTGTGGAAATGTCAATGGATTACTAATCCAGACCAGACTAATAGTCTGTTAGCTGGTGGAAGTTAAAAATACTTAATAAAATATCGAGACCTAAAATCTGGTGTCAGTAATAATGAGCTTGTGTCCAATGTTGATTGTTAAACATTGATCTTCTTCACCAATATGCTTTCAGGAAGTGAATCTCCCGTGCTTTCCTTGTCTGGCCTAAAAGTGACCCCAGACACACAGACATGTGATAAACTCTTCAATGGTCTCTGAATCTGCCAAGCAAGACACTCTATTGTATCAAATTGCTCCAATGTCTTAAAGGATTTCACCGGACAGAACACCCGACCGCAGCATGTGTTTTGCAAAAGGGAATGGGAAGCATAGTCCTGTTGATCCTGCAGAGGCCTCCTTCCTAACATCTGAGAGCTTGTGACAACATTTACAGAGCTTTCCCACAGACTGCACAGAAACATCACGAAAGAAGGAGGTCATTCAACACATTGAGCTTTCCCCATTCTATTTCATGGCCGAACATCTCCTCAATGCAGTTTTCCCCATATAGTGTTCATTTCTCTGAATATGTTTAAACATTGCGAAATATAAAATAGGAACTGCTGTAATCCCTTTGATGCATCAATTTTGCTCCTCCATTCAATATACAGACAGTTCTCTGACGACGCCTATTTATTAAATACGATATGGCTGTGGTCCCTTGTATTAGGCACCCTAGCCTGGGGAATTATCATCCCTGCTTCCAATTTGTCTCGCCCTGTCAGGGTTTTATGTATTTCAATGAGATCTCCACTCATTTTCCTAAAGCCCATGGAATACAGGATCAGCTGCCCCAAAGTCTGTTCCCCAAACAAGCCTGTCATCCCAGAGAAGAGTCTGATCATCCTTCACTGCACTCCCCCAATGTCAGTTTTGTTCTTTATTAGGTAAGGAGACCAAAACTGCACACAATATTACACAATGTTAGGGATGGGGTCTCACCAAGGCCATGTACAGCTGCAGTAAATGACCCTTACTCTTGTATTCAAATCTCCCTGAAATGAAGGTCAATACACTATTTATCTTCCTAACTGCTTACTGCTCCTACAACATTGCTTTCAGTGACTGGTGGGAGATCAAGATTCTTTTCAATGTTACAGCTCCCCACTTGCTGGGTCTATATACACTGGTCAACGTGCCAATGCCATTCTCAATATTGACTTCCATGTTCAGAACTCACTGCCCTACATGGACTCAGAGGGCTACACAGAAATAAACAAAAACTCAGCTTAAGTTCCTTTATAGAGCAACATTTTCAACCAATCTCTTTTCAAACGATAGGCTGCCATTCTATTTTCCCATCAACGTACACAGCATCACATCTCTCCCATTGTTTTTCATCTGCCAGGTATTTGCCCAGTCACTCCGCTTGTATCAATCACCTTGGAGCTTTTGTTTACATCCTCCTCACTCACTCACAAGCTGATATCGTTTAGTGCTGTCAATGACTTGGGAATATTGCATTTTATCCCCTCAACCAAAGATATGATGTGTACTGGGAATAGCCCGATCCCAAATCCCGATCCTTGTTATATCATCCAAGCCTTCCGTTCAAAAATCATGGTTTTATTCCTACTCAGTGTTTCCTGTCAGCTCTCTCATTCTAAAACCATGACCATATATTATCCCCAGTCCCATAGGATTCGAATTTGCACAATAGGCTTGGGGCTTTATCAAAAGTCTTTCTGAGATTCCAATCGTATTGCATTGATACCTTCTCCAAAATTTTGCGAAAAGCAACTTTCTCAAATATGATTTCCATTTCATAAATCTCTGTTCAATTTGTCCATACCCATTTATTTCAATCCAATACTTTCTCTAAAACTGTTAGTTGCTAATTCCATTCTATTCCCTTTTTCTTACCAATATAAAGTTCCCTAGTATTTCTAGGAAGTTTTCTTTATTGTTTTGCTTTGTTCTGTGAAGGCATAACTGAAGTATTTGCTCTGTAATTTCTGCTAATTCCCTGTCCTCAATTATCCGGTAACAGACTGTAAGAAAGCTGCACCTTTTTGTCTTAATTTTGATACATTTCCAGAAGATATTAGAAGTTCACTCATATAGGTTTTGATACGATATTCTTCAGAAACCCATCAATTCCTATCTTAAGCTACTCAATGATTGACCTTCCACAACCATACAATCACAGAAGCACAGACTCTGTACCATCAGACATACGGCACGGTCTACATTAGCCCTACTTTCCGAAACAAGGCCTGCAGCCGTGAATCTTACGGCATTTCAAGTGCACAACCGTGCATTTTCTAATGGTTGTGAGGTTATCATAACAATTCCCATCTCAAACATGCGCATTCAGGACCCCAACACACTCTGGGTGAAAAACAGTCCTCAAATCCTCACGAAACCTCAAACCCTTCACGTTAAAATTGTGGGCCTTTGTCTGAAAGGAACAGCTGCTCTCTATCCACCCTGCCATTGTCCCCCGTAATCTTATTCTTCTGAATCACATCCCCCTCAACCTTCTTTCCTCCAAACTAAACAACCCGACCTTATCCAGCCTCTCTCCATAGCTGATATGCTCCATCCCAGGAAACATCCTGGTGAATCCCCTCTGCACCCCCTCGAGTGCAATCACATCCTTCCTGTAATGTGGGTCCCAGAACTACACACAGTATTCCATCTTGGCATCCAAAGTTCCGCTTAGCTCTGATAATCTATGCTTCGGTGAATAACGGTCCACTATGCTTTCTCAAATTGTATAGTAACTTGTCTGGTCATATTCAGGAATGTGTGGAGAAGCACCCTCTGACCTCCCTCATGTGCTGCCGTTCATTTAGTACTCCCTGTCTGGATCCTACTTCCAAAGTTCATCACCTCATTTTTATCAGTGTTACGTTCCATCTGGCATTGATCCACCCATCCGACCATTCCATCTGTATCTTCCTGAAACACAAGACTTTCCTCCTCACTGCCACCACCCGGGGAATCATTGTATCAAACACTCACCACTCGTCCATATTCACAGCTGCATCATTTATGAATACCCCAAGTAATAAGGTTAAAAATCACCCAACATCAGCTTATAGTCTAACAGGTTTTTTTTTCCAGAAGCACGAGCATTCGAAGCGCTGCCTCTTCATCAGGTGGTTGTGCAATTTGATGAAGAAGCAGCGCTTCGAATGATTGTGCCTCTGAATAAACCTGTTAGACTGTAAACTGGTATTATGCGATATTTAATTTTGTCCTCCCCAGTCCAACACCAGCACCTCCGAATGACAAATAATAAGGGCCACAGCACTGAGCCCCAAGGTAATCTATTGGACACTGGCCTTCAGTCACCCAACCAGCCTTCTACTACTACCTCCTGTCTCCTACCACTAAAGTTGATTTGGATGCAACTTTGCAAGTCACAAATAAGTCCTAGCTGTTCCCTTGATATTCTGTTCCGCTTGACACACTTGAAGATTATCTGGGGATTCTCCCTAATCTTGCCCTGCCAGTAGGTTGCCATGCCCCTGTGTTAGTTACTCCCTTCCTAGTGAAGAATTTCCTCCTTATTGCAGTCTTAACTGTCCTGTCCCAATTCATGTCATTATTTTCCTTGAATTTGCATTAGACAGCCAAGGGAGCATTCTGCGAATTTCCAACTTGTCATATGTTTTGTGAATGTTCTAAATTTCACCTCATTCTTTGAAGCGCTAGAGAATACTGGCCGAGTTACCTCTTCAGGCAATCTCGCTATCTGAGGGATTAATCTGGACAATGCCCATTGCACATTCTCTGTGGTCAGTATATTCTTTCTGAGATTCGTCACCAAAACTGTGTACAATACTCCAGCTACAGTCCCACCAACACGCTGTGAAACTAATTCAACATGCTTTACATCAATGTTCTGATTCTCTTCAATGAAGGCGAACCAAACTTTAACTTTCCACTGACATATATTCCTCCGAGTACCCTTCACATCATTGCATTTACGAACTCATTATTTGAGTTCTTTTAGAAACCCTTACGAAAATCCAATATATGCCACTTCTATTAGTTCCTCATTATCTATGCTGTAAGAAACAGTTTCATATAATTCCAAAGTTTATCAAGTATGATTTCTCTGTCAGAAATTCATAACAATTCTCTCCATTGTTGCTGTTAATTTCGAAATATCAAAAATCTCATCCTGTGTAATAAATTTCAAAAGTTCCCCTACAGATGTCAGGTTAATTGGTCTGCAGTTTTCTACGCTATGCCATCTTCCCTTTGCATCTGTTTGGATCCCTTCCATTCATCTAATGGATCATGTTTACTAACCTCCATCTATCCACAATAGCTTCCGGTCTCTGCAGAATGTGCAGGAAAATAGAACAGTCATCGATAGTGCAATTAATACTACTCTTGGTGATGTATTTCTGACATTTTGATAGGAAGTACATCTGTTTCTTCAGACTCAGCAATGCTCAATCCAGCTCCATGTTCAAGTACTACCTTATTACTGATATGAATTGACTTTCTGTCTTTAGCTCCAGGGGTCCGATATGATCACTTGGTATTATTGAGTGATTTCCTGGATCTTCCTCCATGAAGACAGCTGCAAAGTAACTGGTTGTTTTCTTGGCCATTTCCCTGTTCTCCACAATGACCTCTCCATTCCAGATTACAAATTTCCACATTTGACCTTGCTTTTATTCTGTTTCCTTTGAAATGTAGATCGTAGACTGATGCATTCTTTGTGTTCCTGTTTGTTAGCATGCATGTTCACTTTTTGATTTCCTTATCAGTTTCATTGCCTTCCATTTCTGGATCGTTAAGTTCTGAGAAATCTCAGGTTTCCAGAATATCTGGAATTCTTCTGAAGTCACTTCCTATGATTAACATATTTTCAAACTTGTTATGTTCGCCATCATTGAGTCACTTTCGCACGCTTTCGTATTTGTACCTGAAATAAATAGACGTATTTTTCAGGCTTTGCCGTATTTCTAAAAACTCCTGGTCCTGACCAGATGCATTCAGGAACACTGCAGGAGGATAGGAGCACAGCAAAGAAATTGCGGGAGTCCTGCTTGACTCTTTTCTCTCATTGCTGGCCAATCAGTGAGGTCCTGGATGACTGGAGGGTAGAGTATGCTGAACCCATATTCAAGAAAGGCTACATAGATAAACCTGGGAACTGAAATCTAGTGGGTAGGATACTTGAGAAGATTCAAAGAGATTGGTTATATCTGCATTTGGAAAGACAGGGTCTGATTCGGAGGAAGATTAGAATGGTTCTGGAAATGCAGAGCAGGTCATGCAGCATCAGAGGAGCAGGAAAATCGATGTTTTGGGCAAAAGCACTTCATCAATTTTAGCATGGTTTTGTGCATTGGAGATCATGACTTTTAAATGTGTTGGAGCTCTTTGATGAAGTGACCAGCAAAGCTGAGTAGGGAAGGGTTGCTATACATAGTCTATATGGATTCCAGTACGGCCTTCAGTAAGGTTCCTTATCTTACGCTGCTCTGGAAGGTTAGATCGCATGGAATTGAGTGGGAGTTGGCAAATTAGGTACAAAATTGTCTTGATGGTAGTAAGCATACTGGAAGAATGCTGGTCAGAATGGAGGCCTGTGACTAGTGGAATGCCTCAGGGGCTGATGATGGGACCACTGCGTATTGCATATATCTATGACTTAGATGAAAATGTACAGGCATCGTTTGTAAGTTTGAAGACGACACTAAAATAGGCGGCATCACGGAGAGTGAGGAAAGTTATCATAAATTTCAAAAATTACGGCAGTACCTTGATCAGCTGGGGAAGTGGCTGAGAAATGGCAAATTGATTTTAATATAGATCAGTGTAAGTTCTTGCATTTTAGAAAGTCAAATCAAGGTTGGAGTTTCATGGTGAATGGTTGGGAGCTAAGGACTGTAGTCGAACAGAGGGACCTTTGAATTCAGTTGCATGGTTCTCTGGAAGTTGATTCAGAGGTAGACAGTGCAGTGAAGAAAGCTTTTGGCACACTGGCCTTAATCGGCTTTTATCACTCAGTAGCGAAATTAGGGAGTTATGTTGCAGTTATACAGGACGCTGCTGAGGCCATATTGGGAGCGTTATGTTCAGTTTTGTTCACTTTGCTATAGGAAGGATGTTAATAAACTGGAAAGACTGCAGGAAAAAATTATAATGATGTTGCCAAGGACACAATAGACAGTTATAAGGAGAGGTTGGACAAGCTAGGACTTTTTACTTTTTTGTGTGTGAGGCTGAAGAGGGATCATATTGAAATCTGTAAGATCATGACAGTCATGGATAGAGTGAATGTACCCAGTCTATTTTGCCCCAGGGTTGAGCAATCACAGACTGGAGAGCATCAGTTTAAGGTCAGAGGGGGCAGAGTAAAAGGGAACCTGAGGAATAACCTTTTCACACACAGGGGCTGGTACACATATGGAATGAGCTGCCAGGGGAAGTGATTGAGGCGGATACATTAACAACATTTAAAAGGCATTTGGACAAGTACACGGATAGGAAAGGATTAGAAAGATATGGGCCAATGGCAGATGAAATGGGGTTAGCGTGGATGGACATTTTTGTCGGAATGGATAGTTTGGGCTGAAGGGCCTGTCGACGTGCTGCCGGACTCTGACTCTAACAACCATTGCTTGTCTCCGACTGAATTTTATATTGTCCTTTCCCAATTCACTGGAGCTATCTGGAACCTTTAGCCTCCAGTCTTCCATGATGTTAAACTAGAAGTTCAAGCATTCTCTATTGTACGCAGACGCCGTGTAAAATGCACCTTATTAATGTTATTGTTCTTTAAAAGATGCTTCAGTACAAGGTTATTAATTCGTCATTCTGAGCACACAATACCAAATACAAAATAACCTGCTCTCTAGTTTGCTTCACAACACACTCTTCAACCCATCTCATATACACTTACAGAATTTATTTTTCACAACATGTGCAATCACTTAGTTAATGCAGTTTAGATGCAACTTGAGACCATCCAATAAGATTGCAGTATCCACAATACTTGCCTATCTAATTTCCGGAGCATATGATGCTTAGATTTTCTGCGAGCGTTTTGGTTATGATATATAACACACCAATATTCCCTTCTCCTTGCTATCTGTAAGTTCTACCTAAACTGATTCTATGGAAGCTGAGGGACAGGTTTGTGTTGTTTTTAGTGACGGACATGGACAAGACATTCGGGGAGCCTCACCTCGACGCTGAGATGATCATTGATATCCTCCCCGCTCTGTCAGCATAAGAGGTACCATATACTCTCTGCTCGCTCACACTCACTTTATATCTGTTATAGCACCTATCCCCAAACAAGGTTCACGCTCTCTTTCCAGATAAGGCTCAGACATTACCGTTATTGAATTCAGTAACTTTCTTCCTCATTTTCTCTGTTACCTACGCAATACCCCCCACATTAATAATAATATATGTATTCAAAACTGTCCACTGACTCACTCCAGACACCTCACAATTCCCCCCAATTACACTGGCACCAACAGCAGGGTCACCCATTCCCACTCTCCATCCCACCCTCCCTTTCTCCCATTTCAGGAGGAAGAGCCTGGAATAGGACAGAAAGGCAAAGCCGTGTGTTGGAGTGCCCGATACCCATTCCCTCACCCCCTCCCCTTGCCACGTGGATAGGACACTGGTACAAGACAGAGAGGACTAGGACGCCTCGTGTGGAGATTCTGAAACATCCACGTCCCACAGACCGATTAAGGAGCAATGTTCAGTGAAAGACAACTCTCACTTTAAACCCACTGGCAGTTCCAACGACAGTCCTTTCATTTCCAAAAAGAAAAAACACAGCTACCTCACTGCACAGAGAGGTAGACACAGAAATACACAGAAGTATTGGTGAACACCCCAATATACGAATACACACAATACTTACAAGGAGATAGGCATACACACAGCTAGAAACACACAGAGACATATACAGTCACATACAAATAGACACAAACACAGTTAAAAAAACATACAGGCTGATACACAGACAGACATAGACACACAAACACACAGATAACAAGCACATGGACACACACGGATACATATAAACACACACATACACACATACAGACACACGCACACATATACACACAAACACAGAGGCACACACATACATACTGACGCACACACACAACCATAGACAGACATAGAGGAACAGAAATTAGTGTCATTAAGACGCAAATCGATATGTTTCGGATTTGTAAGGGGAACAAGGATTCTAGGGAGAAGGCAGAAGAATGAGTTTGAGGTACATATAAGAAATTATTGAACGGAATTTTAGACTCGATGGGCTGAATGGCCTCATTCTGCCTGTTGTTTTAATGTTGTGGTGTTATGCTCTCAGGTATTCTCTTTCTGAGACAGCAGCAGAGGCTGTGTTTGATACATATTTGAGTGGAAAGGATAAGTGGGAATGTGGGACAGGTTTGAAGTGCAGAATGCTTTATGTTTATTCCTAATTATTGTGCCCTTATGTCTGAAAAGAAGTGGCGATTTGATGTTAGGTTGACACGGTTTAAAATAACGTGTCCCACAATGAAATAAGGATGTCCCTTTTACTTAAATGTTGTGCTATCTGTGGTGTCCTCATCCTCAGGGAGCAGTGAAGACTCGGGTTTTGAAGAAGTTCAACGCTGAGCTTGACTGACCTTTGCTGGGTAGGAGAGTCAATGTTTATTGCGAACAGACAGGAGACGGATAGTCAGACACAATCGGATTAGTTATGAGCATTCTGAATGGTGCAGCCGAATGGTCAACTTCTTCCCTACCCCATGCGCTGTGCCCTCAATCAATCCTTGAGGTTGTTACAGAGATATGCTGCTGCCTCTACGCCATGTGTTGTTCCCTTAATCCACCCCTCAAGGCTATCACAGAGATACACTGCTGCCTCTACCCCCTGTGTTGTTCTCTCAATCACACCCGAGGCTCTTACAGAGATATACTGCTGCACCTTCCCCATGTGTTTTCGCTCAATCCACCCCTCGATGCTGTTACAAGGTAGGGGACCACCCATTTCAGTCATGCAGGATCGTAACAATGAGATGGGAGAAGACCATTCTGCCCCTCGAAAGAGTTACACAGGAATAGAGAATGAAGTAATTCAGCTCGTTGAGTACATTACACAGCCCAGGAGGAGACCATTCAACCCAACTTAGGTGCTACACAGGAACGGGAAGCTGTCGCTAACAGGAAATAGAGAGTAGAGATAAATGTTTATTTTCAGGTTGCAAAGCTCTAACTAGTGTAGTGCTGCAGAGATCATTGTGGGATCATCAATGGCAAATAATCTGTATCAAAGATCCTGAGGAAGGGAACTGAATGGCACGAAGCTCAATTAGCGTATCACCAAGATAATCGTTCAAGATGTCGTCAAATGGAGGTAATGAGTCTGCAATGTGATACGGACAGGGAAGGTTAGTGAGCAAACATTCAGCAGAAAGAACATAAGGTGAGTTGTCTACTGTGGCAGGAAGGATAAAACAATGGCGAACAATATAATTGTAGAGAGATTGCAGAACTCTGTGATACAGGCCGTTTCCATGTTCCTGGGACATGAATCATATGAAGTCATTCTGCAGATGCAGCAAGTGATTTGGAAGGTAAGTGGAATGATGCTGTTTCTGGCAAAAGTTATCACGTTTAATGCATCTGAAAGGGGCATTGCTGAGACCACATCGGATACACTGTGTGCAGTTTTGATCGCCTAAACTTAATAAAAAGATATAATTCTTTCAGAAGATTTTTATAGACGTTTCCCTTCACGCATCCCTGAAAGGAAGGCCTTTTGGTATGGGTGATTATCAGTTTTGATCTGAGGTGAGAAATCTTCTTGAATCTTACATGACTTTCTGAAAGGTGTTTCAGGTGAATGCATGTTTCTTCTTGTAAGGAGTTTAAAGCTAGAGAATAATTTTAAGAATAAGATGTATTGATATCAACACACGTATTATATAGACATCGACCGATATTTACAAATTACAATGTCGCATAAAAACATGCCATCAAAATTATCAATTAAATGTCATCAGATGATAAAGCAGGGATTTTTTTTCTAATGAAAGACACTGTGTGCAACAACAGCGCTGACGCACCTGCATATCTTTAGATTAGATTACCTACAGTGTGGAAACAGGCCCTTCGGCCCAACAAGTCCACACCGACCAGCCGAAGCATCACCCACCCATCTCCGTACATTTACCCCTTTACCTAACACGACAGGCAATTTAGTATGGCCAATTCACCTGACGTGCACATCTTTGGACTGTGGGAGGAAACCGGAGCACCCGGAGGAAACCCACGCAGACACAGGGAGAATGTGCAAACTCCACACAGTCAGTCGCCTGAGTCGGGAATTGAACCCAGGTCTCTGGCGCTGTGAGGCAGCAGTGCTGACCACTGTGCCACCGTGCCGCCCACATTGTCACCCGTTCCAGAGAATGCTCCAGGAGAGCACACATGGCCCAGCTTGATGTTCAGTTGACATTATTGTATGGTTCAACAAAGAGAGGGAGAAAAATGTTCCCTTCCTGAGAATCAGCAGCTGATTGATCCCTCTCTCTTACTTTGTCCACTGGATAGCAAAATGTGAGACAATAGAATCCCTGAGTTATCTTCACACTTGTGAAAGATTCCTAGTGAGGACTCATTGGAATCTCTCCACTGCTGGAAGCAAAGAGAGTTCAGCCAAATCGAACTGTACCACAAAGAAAACCATTACCAGCAGCTTGTGTGAGCAGGATAATTTCAAAGGCTGAAGAACATTTGGGACACTTTATCTTTTACCATTTGTTGCGAGTTCAACTTCCTGCATCTCATATTTTTCTCAAAAATGACCCAGTCTGAGTCCTATACAATTGGTCATAACACTAAACTGGCTACTTTTAAAATTGGTTGTAACCAGTGGAGGAGTGGGACTGGAAAAGGACACAGCGACACTCCAACATTTGTCGGAACACGAATGAGAAATTCTTATTGGACTGTTCAAGTGGGAATTCCCTTTTCCAAACGTTTATGGTGCCTGAATGATTGCATTTGTTCAAAGTTGTGATGTGTTCAAACATTTGACAGACAAGTGCATGTAGGAAAACTGTATGCAGACACAAAAGTGCTGCTGAAATCGCAATCAGAGTAGTTACGATCTTAGTGTCTTGTGGAGTAGTGACAACGTGTCTAATGACCCAATCCTGCTCCTCAGTCCTATGTTCCTATGTTCAACTCAGCCCCTCAAACCCCCTGCACTGTTGCTGATGGGGGCATCTTGCTCCAAATATCTGGTCCACAGTAACACAGGATCTCATTCATTCCCTCTAGGCTGTCACAGATAGTTTGGTGTGGGTTGGAAAAAGTTACTGCAAAACCCAGGCTGGGTTCGAAAGACAACTCTGGTCTCTTGACAGAGTGTCTCCTCTCTGCAACTTGTGCTTCATTTGTTGGTTATGGTATAGACTCAGGTTCACTGTGAATTCAGCCCCCAGACCTCACTAAGTGATGACTCATAAAGTACTTTGCTCTCTCTGATTGGAACATTTAATAACAGAACGTATGGGAAAATTATAATCATTTACTTTGTAATGAGAACATAAGGAACAGGATCAGGTAGTTCGGATAATCAAAACATTGTATATGATCATGGCCAATCTACTGTTCGTATTAACTCATCTTTAATGTCCAATTCTTCACACCACCTCAACTCTCTGACAGGTCAAAAATCCATCTACCGTCTTTTTAAATACTTTCAGTGATGTAGCACCCCTAGCTCTCGAGACAAGATAATTCCTGACATTCACTACCCTCTGTGAGAGGAAAACACTGCCCACACAGACACCGTCACCTATTGATATGAACAAGAGAGGAACACAGGGGCTCGGCAATGAATGAGTAGCCTTGATATCAAGGCAGTATTTGACTGAGAATGTCATCGGAAGCGCCATCTTATTTGAGCTTAATGGGAATCAACTGTCCCCTCCCCACTGGCTGGGGTCTTTCAGAGCACAAAGGAAGATGCCTGTGGGTGGGGGCTGAATATCTTCTCAGTCCCGGGAAATCTCTTCAGGAGATCCTCAGGGTAGCTTCCTTAGCACAGACATCTTCAGCTGCTTCATCAATGTCTTTCCCCACCATTAAAATGACCGGGGGTGGGGATGGTCACTGAGGGTTACACAATGATATGAACATTTTGCCTCGCATCAGCTCCTGATGCAGCCTGTGTCCGTGTTCAGTAAGACCCGGACAGCATTCAGGCTTGTGCTGTTAAAGTGTCAGTAACATTCATGTAACAGTGCTGTAAACACAGTAAAAGAGGAGCTCATTCAACATCTCAAGCTGGTTACATCCAGAAATGTGGAAGCCATTCAGCCCATCAAAACTATTGAACAAGGAGAGGGACAGGCCATTCAATTCTCCTGCTGGTTCCACAGGAAGAGAATGGGTCTGGTCAGTACATCGAACTGTTAAACAGGATCAGGTAGAATCCAATCAGACCCTTGAACCTGTTCCATGGGACCTGAAGGAGGCCATTCAGCCCTACGAGATTGTTTCCATGAACAGGAGGGTGTCATTGATGCTCCAATATGACAAACCAATGGAGCAGAGACTGCATTCATGGATGGCTCTATGATTTTCCTCGTGGGTCCATTGCCAGTGGAACGTCTGCTACTTTAACGTGGTTTGCTGGCAGTGAGGAGGGAAGCCAGATTTATTGTGTCAAGTCTCAAAGAGGCATCTTCCATCTCTGAGTATGTTCTCCATGGAGGTCAGAAGATGATGGGAATAGTTAACTGTTTTAGAATGAAGGCGTTGTGGCTGCTGTCAGGATTTTGGATAATGTGATGTTCAGTGTCGGATCACACACGAAATGCACTAAATTCAAAGTCTGACGCTCTGTCTCTCTCTCTTTCTCTCTCTCTATCAATATAGGGAGTGGGGGTGGGGTGAGGAGAACTTTCTCAGAGGCTCTTGTAACCCAAGCAAAACAAGCCATGTTTTTATCACCATATCAATGTCTGTTTCGAACATCATGAGAGACTGTCCATTCCCCTTAAGCTTCAATGCAATCATCTTTCATTCTCTCACAGCGCTAAAGATTAATCTTCAGTCAACCCTCATTTAACCACCATCCCAGGGATGAGTCTGGTGAAAAACCTTTGCGCTCTCTTTGTGGCAGGGTGATTATTTCTTATAAAGGAAAGAAAATCTGTCCACAATTTCCCAAGACTGGCTCAACAACACTCTCAGGTTTGATCACAATAATTCCTTTTCCTCACTGAGACAGCTCCGTTTCGTTCCTGTGGCGTAAAAGACCTTTCCTTCTCGCTACACTGCGATTGACGTGGAATTTAAAAGCTCCTTACATCTATATGTGAGCATCAATACAGCCAACACCAGAGATGCTTCGGGAGATGAACATCACACTCAGGGAAAGATGAAGAAAGAATGCACTTGAAATAAGGAATGGTCACCACCTGAATGGAAATGAGCTGTAGGAATATGGGAAACAGGCAGAGGAAGGGAGTTATCTTTCCTTTTGTTCTTCCCTCATAACAGGCCAGCATGTTAAGCCTATCTTGAACTGAGTGGCTAGTTCAGCTGTTGGACAGGACAGTAAATAGTAAAACACATTGCTGTGGGTTCACAGTCACACAGAGACCTGATCAGGGAAGGATGACTCATTGCCTTCACTAAAGGACATGATGCAAGCAGATGGGCTGTTTATACTTATTGATGATGGTTTCACTTCAGTGCCACCAATTTCCTTCATATTAACAGATTATTATTCTGTGGCTCTAGACCATGAGTCAATGACTTGACACCATGCATTATCTTCCCGTCAGACAGTTTCTGTGCATAGAACAAGTTAAACGTTTCAAGTGCAATTATGTTGTGATTGACATGTGGTTAGAAGGGGCTTAAAACAGATGATTCCGGATTTAACAGAGGCTCAAATGATGGTTTACTCAGAAGGTGCACTGTGGCTGAAGAGGAGATGGGGATATCATGATGGTGGTATTGGACAGAATTAGTGAGTGGGGAGGATATGGAGATATCAATCTGTGCAGGGCTAGAAGGATTATGGAGTTTTAGAGTTTCTCCTCGCATATTTGTGAGTCATTTGAAAGTAGTAATTTCTAAGGAATGGAATTTTTGATTGGAGCTGAATACAATGACTTCCACCTTTCCTAATTTTAATAATATGAACAACAATTCAGTTTAACCTGCTTCAATATACAGTTAGAATGACTTACCAGGAACACCAACTATAGCGAGGATGGGATAGTAACCAGCTTGAAAAACAATCAGTACATCATAGATCCTCCATACTAATGGTATCGAAGGTTGGTGAAGCCAGTAAAGACTAGTGGATAAACTCCTGTCCATGTTGGATCATTCCAGTCAAATGTTCTCAGATTCTGATATCTCCTCCCTGTCTCTGTGGCGCTGCTGATCCCTGTTAGTACTGTCGGTGATGCTCCCACTCATACTATGAGATAACACATTGAACTGAATCCTTCATTAATAAAAGAGGCAAGCACTCCAGTGACACATTTAGGATCCACGGAGACTGACATTAATCACAGTCACTGAACAAATACCTCAAGCCAATGCCTTTCAAATCAATACTGTTTTATTACAATTAAGAATAAGGATGAACATTTGCACAGTCTGGATTGGATATGCGAGGGTGACTGAGGGAACGAATGTCGAGTATGCTAGATTAATTGTGTAACCATTCAGTCTGCATTGGATATGGAAGAAATGCCAGACGTTTATTTGAACATCAACATGCGTCTCTGCTTATAAATGGAAATATTGACCCTGTAACTACTGCTGAGGCATGAAAATATCAGTAAGAGATTGAGAGAATTTTTATAGGCCACAATCTGGAGTGAAAATGTACCTGAGAGAGCGTGGGGTTATAACAGACAGACGGCATTTCACCTAAGTAACAATGGGGACTCCAGATGTTGGAGAATTCAGAATAGGTAAAGTATGAAAATGGAGAAGGCATTATAGGTCAGGCAGCATCCGAGGAGCAAGAGAGTCAACGTTTCAGGCAGGACCCTTCTTCAGAACTGCGAAGGGGCAAAGGGGTTGAGAGATAAATGGGTGGTGTGGTGGGGGAGGCTGCGGAAAGGTTGGTATAGGTGAACGAAGCTAGGAGGCGATAGTCATAGATCAGTGGGGAGTTGGAGAGGATCGATGGGAAGGAAGATGGACAGGTAGGTTCCCACAAGAGGGCGGATCTGAGTTGGAGGTTTGGATCTGGGATCTGGATCGGCGAGGGGAGATTTGCAAATTAGTGAGTTCTTTGTTCATGCCGTGTGTTTGTCGGCCCCCGAGGCAGAAGATGAGGTGTTCCTGGCGACATCCTGGTATATCTCTTCTGAACCCTCTTCAGCTTAATAATCACCTTCCAATAACAGAACTGCACACAGTACTGCAGAAGACGCTTCATTAATGTCCTGCACAATCTAAGCATGACTTCTCAACTTCTAACCACAAAAGTCTGAGCAAAGAAGTAAACTTAAACACATTGTCTATAAGTGCCACAAACTTCTGGGAATGCGATCTGGATCTGTGGGTCCCTCTTTTCTACAACATTACCAACGCACTACTATTAATTGTAAAGCCCCCCCCCCACTCCGCTTTTTATTTTACCAAAATGCAATAGCTCGCATTTATCCAAGTTAAACTCGAACTGCCACACCTCAACCCAATGAGTGATATTACTTGCCCCTCACCCTCCTGCTTCATGTTTAAAAGATCCTCCCCTCTCCAGAAAGCCTACAAACAGAGGTCTTGAGTTTCCTAAAGACCAAGAGCTTGATTTGCTTTGTGCAAGCAGTGGGAGGAGAGGGTAAGGAGAGGCTGGAAAGTAAACCGATACCTTGCATCACTTAATAATTTCAGGAAGAGGGAAGCCACATGTGAGAGGTTGGAAATAGTGGCCAGTGTTTTCTGACCAGAAATTGTGCTCTTTCTTCATCTCTGGTGTTCAGTATTGATATGTATTCGAGATCCCTCATAGTGCAGAGTGTTCCTGTAAGGTTTCATACCCTAATATTGCAGATTATAGATAATAGCTACTTAAGCTGGAAATCATAGCCAAGCAATTAAAGAAGTTCATTGTTCATCTCGATGGCAGAGCACATGCACTCATCATCCTTTGGTTCAGGCTAATACATTTTATTTGTTTAACAATGAGAACTGTTGCCTGTGTTTTTCAGCAATGTTAATCAGAATTTAATAAATCCATGTTGAGCTGAAAACTGACACTGAAAATATGACTCAAATTCTTGGCATGGTTTAAGTCTTGTGTAGTGAGTAGCACCCCTGCCCCTGGGTCAGAGCTTTGGATTCGATTCCCTTCCATGAACCTGTGGTAGTGTCACTTTCTCTGCAACAGATTATCTCAATTCTGTTGTGGGGGTGTGTCACAGTATGTTCAAAGAAAGCTGATGAATAAACACACAGGAGAATCATGTTGCAGCTTTAGGGGCTATTGTTGATTGGTGGCAGTGCCACGGCCTCTGAGCCTAAAGGTTCACATCCCACAGAGATGTTTCATTATATGTCTGAGGACGTGGATTGAAATGATTTTTGAAATGTGACTTGATGGAGTGACCTGAAGCTTATGCCCGAAACGTCTATTCTCCTGCTCCTTTGATTGTGCCTGACCTGCTGCGCTTTTCCAATAACACATTTTTAAGCTTGATGGAGTCCATGCAAGGACTGCACAAAACACTACATCGGACAAACAGGGAGACAGCTAACGATCTGTATCCATGAACACCAACTAGCCACGAAACGACACGACCAGCTATCCTTAGTAGCCACACACGCAGATGACAAGCAATATGAGTTCGACTGGGACAACACTACTATTATAGGACAAGCCAAACAGAGAATAGCCAGGGAATTCCTAGAGGCATGGCACTCATCCACAGATTTTATCAACAAACCCATCGACTTGGACCCAATATATCGGCCACTGCAGCGGACAGCTGGACCTGACAACCGGAAGTGGCAGAGACAAACCACTATAAATGCCGGATGAAATATCACAGAAGCACTTCACGGGAGGCCCCAAGCAAAAAGGATATCACCGAGACAGGGGACGAAACATCTGCAACATAAATTCCCAGCTCGGCGAACAGAACCACAATAGGTATATACAGAAGCACAGACAAACCACCCTCCACCACCACGTAGTCTCCCGCCAGTAAACAGTTGCACACAGAAACACACACACACAATCCTACACCACCAAGCTGTTTCCTGCTATTGATCAGATATACACAGAAACACACACAATATCCCTCTACCACTCTGTCTACTGCCATTAAACAGAAATACACAGCAATGGACACACACAACCCTCTATCAACACGCTGTCTCCTGCAATTCAACTGTTATGTAAATAAAACACACATGCACACACCATCCACCGCCACCCTGTTTCCCGTCATTAAACAGGGATACAGAGAAACACATACACAAACCTGCACCAATACCTGTCTCCTGTTATTAAATAGTTATAGACAGAAACACAAGCACACAACCTTCCACCACCACCCTGTCTCCTGCCATTAAACAGATATATGCTGAAACACACACACACACAACCCTCCATCAGCACGCTGTCTCCTTCAATTAAATAGATATACCGGAAACACACAAACAACCCTCCAAAAAACCATGTTTCCTGCCATTAAACAGATATACACTGAAACACACAACACAATCCTCTACCGTCACGTTGTCTCCCGCTCTTAAGCAGCTATACACAGAAACACACACATTCACGCACACACACACAATCCTCCACTAACTCCCTGCCCACGGTTAATAAAGAGGTATACGCAGAAACACACAAAAACTCTAAACCACCTTCCTGTCTCCTGCCATGAAACAAATATAACAGAAATACATACACAAGACCCTCCTTCACCACCCTGTCTCCTGTGATTAAACAGATATACACAGAAACACACACACACAATCAGCCACGACCACACTGTCTCCTGCCATTAAACAGATATAAATAGAAACACACACATACAACCCTCCACGACCATCCTGTCTCATGCCATTACAAAGATCTACACAGAAACACACACACATTCTCGCACACAATGGTCCACCATAACACACTCTCTGGCAATTAAACAGGTATAAACAGAAACACACAAACATCTCGACACCATCGCCCTGTCTCCTGCCATTAAACAGACACACACAGAAACACACACACACAACCCTCCACCACCACATTGTTTTCTGCCATTAAACAGATATACACAGGAATGCACACACACTCACGTACATACTTTGACACCAAATTTGTTTCCTGTAATTAAGCAGATATACAGAAACACACACACAGCCCTCCACACCTACCCTGTCTCTTGCAATTAAACAAATACAGACAGAAATACACACGCAAAACTCCAGCACTACCCTGTCTGCGGCCATTAAACAGTTATAAACAGAAACACACTCTCACCATTCTCCACCACCACGATGTCTCCTGCTATTAGCAGAAATTTACAGAAACATACAGACAACCCTCCACCATCACCCTGTCTCCTGTCATTAAACAGATATATGCAGAAACACACATAACCAACCATGTTTCCTGCTATTAATCAGATATTCACTGAAACAGGGAGAAAGTGAGGACTGCAGATGCTGGAGATCAGAGCTGAAACATGTGTTGCTGGAAAAGTGCAGCAGGTCAGGCAGCATCCAAGGAGCAGGAGAATCGACGTTTCGGGCATAAGCCCTTCTTCAGGAATGCTATGCCAAACCATAGCAACATGACTCCTGGAGGAATAGCGCCTCATCTTCCGCCGAGGAACCCTCCAACTACAAGAGATGAATGCAGATTTCTCCAGCTTTCTCATTTCCCCTCCCCCCCCACCTTATCTCAGTCCCAACCCTCGGACTCAGCACCGCCTTCTTAACCTGCGATCTTCTTCCCGACCTCTCTGTCCCCACCCCCTCTCTGGCCTATCAACCTCACCTTAACCTCCTTCCACCTACTGAATTCCGAACACCCCTCCCCAAGTCACTCCTCCCTACCTTTTATCTTAGCCTGCTTGGCATACGCCCCTCATTCCTGAAGAAGGGCTTATGCCCGAAACGTCGATTCTCCTGCTCCTTGGATGCTGCCTGACCTGCTGTGTTTTTCCAGCAACACATTTTTCAGCTATATTTTGAAACACACAACACAACCCTCCACCACCACGTTGTCTCCCGCTATTAAGCAGATATATACAGGAATACACACACACGCACACACTCACACAAAACCCTCCACGACCACCCTGCCTCCCACCATTAAACAGGGATATGCACAAACACATACACACCAAGCAGCACCAGTTGTTAAACTGATATAGACAGAAACACAAACACACAACCTTCCACCACCACCCTGTCTCCTGCCATAAAACAAATATATGCAGAAACACACACACAAAACCCTCCATCACACCCTGTTTCCTGCGATTAATCAGATGTACACTGAAACACACAACACAACGCTCCACCAACACGTTGTCTCCCGCTATTCAACAGATTAACACAGACACACACACACAACTCTCCACTAAAACCATGCCACCTGTCAATAAAGAGATATGCACAGAAACAAACACAAAACTAAACCAACTCCGTCTCCTTTCATTACACAGATATACACAGAAGCACGCACACACATTCACACACACACGTCCACCATCACACACTCTCCGGGGATTAAGCAGGTATAAATAGAAACGCACACACATCTAGACACCATCACCCTGTCCCCTGCCATTAAAGAGGCACGCAAAACCCTCCACCACCACATTGTTTTCTGCCATTTAACAGATATTTACAGGAATGCACACAAACGCACGCACAACCGTTGATACCCAATTTCTTTCCTGTCATTAAGCTGATATGCAGAGAAACACACACACAACACTCCACGACCACCCTGTCTCTTGCAATTAAACGGATACAGACAGAAATACACACACAAAACTCCAGCACCACCCTGTCTCCGGCCATTAAACAGTTATACACAGAAACACACACTCACCATTCTCCACCACCACGCTGTCTCCTGCTATTAACAGAAATTTACAGGAAACTACAGACAACCCTCTACCACCACCCTGTCTCCTGTCATTAAACAGATATGCACTGAAATCCACACACACCCAACTGTCCATCACCAAACTGTCTCCTGCAATTAAACAGATATACACAGAAAATCACACATATTCCCTCCACCACCACCCTGTCTCCTGCCATTAAACAAATATACGCAGAAACACACACACATAACCCTCCACCATCATGCTGTAACCTTCCCTTAAACAGATATACACAGAAACACACAACACAACCCTCCACCTCCACGTTGTCTCCCGCTATTAAGCAGCTATACACAGAAACACACACACACAAAACGGTCTACTAATACGCTGCCTACAGTCAATAAACAGATATACACAGAAACACACAAAACTCAAAACCATCTTCCTAACTCCTGCCATGAAACAAATATAACAAAAACACACAGACAAAACACTTCATGACCACCTTGTCTCCTGTGATTAAACAGATTTAAACAGAAACACACACACACAACCATCCACGACCACACTGTCTCCTGCCATTAAACAGATATAAACAGAAGCATACACATACAATCCACCACGACCATCCTGTCTCGTGCCACTGATTTAAACAGAAACACACACACACACAACCATCCACGACCACGCTGTCTCCTGCCATTAAACAGATATAAACAGAAGCATACACATACAATCCACCACGACCATCCTGTCTCGTGCCACTGCACAGATCTACACAGAAACACGCACACACAAGCTTCCACGAACATCCTGCCTCCTACCTATAAACAGATATACACAGCAACACATATACAAATCCCTCCACCACCACCCTGTCTCCTGCAATTAAACATATATCCACAGAAACACACACACACCATCCTCCTCCACCACCCTGTCTCCTGCAAATAAGCAGATACATACAGAAACAGACACACATATTTCTAACACCTCCCTGTCTCCTGTAGTTAAACAGTTATACACAGAAACACGCACGCACACTACCCTCCACCGCCACTCTGTCACAAGCCCGGAAATAGACGAAAACAGAAACACATGCACACAACACTCCACGGAACACCCTGTCTCCTGCTATTAAACAGGTACACACAGAAATACACACACAAATATCCATCACCACCCCGTCTCATGCCATTAAACAGATATACGCAGAAACATGCACACACAACCCTACATCACCACCCTGTCTCCTGTCATTACATAGAAATGCACTGAAACATACACATATCCCTCCACCATCAACGTGTTTCCTGCCTTTAATCAGATATACACAGGAACACGCACTCAAAACCCTCCACCTCCACCAACCTGTCTCCAGCCCTTAAATAGATAATAACAGAAACACACACTCACACAACCTTCCAAGACCACCCTGTCTCCTGCCATTGAGCAGATACACACAGAAATGTACATACACCTTACCCCCGAACACCACCCTCTCTCCTGCCATTAAACAGATATACACAGAAACAAGCACACACAACTCTCGACCACCACCCTATCTCCTGCCATTAAACAGATATACACAGAAACACATATACAACGTTCCACGAACATCCTGCCTACGCACAATCCTCCAACACCACCTTGTTCTCTTTCCATTGAGCACATATACGCAGAAATATACACACACAACCCTTGAGCACCACTCTTTCTCCTGCCATTATACAGATATACACAGAAACACACACGCAATCCTCCAACACCAACTTGTTCTCCTGCCATTGAGCAGAGATATACATAAACATACACACACACACAACCCTCCAGCACCACCCTGTCTCCAGCTCTTCAACAGATCTACGCAGAAACACACACACAGGCACAAACCTCCACGATCAATCTGTCTCCTACCCATAAACAGATATCCACAGCAACACATACACAAATCCCTCCACCACCACCCTGTCTCCTGCAATTAAACATATATCTGCAGAAACACACCCACAATCCTCCTCCACCACCCTGTCTCCTGCAAATTAACAGACATAGACAGAAACATGCACGCATATCTTCAACACCACCCTGTCTGAAGCCATTAAAAAGTTATACACAGAAACGCACACACAACCCTCCAACACCATCCTGTTTTCCAGCCATTGAGCAGATATAAACAGAAATACATTCACACAACCCTCGATCTCCACCCTGTTTACAACCCTTAAACAGATATACACGGAAACACAGACACATGCAGAACCCTCCACCACCACCCTGTTTCCTGCATTAATCATACATAGGCAGAAACACAGACACGACCCTCCACGAACACCAGTCTCTCTCCTGTCATTAAGCAGATATATACAGAAAAACCCTGCACCACCACCCTATCAATTACCATTAGGCAGACATGCACTGAAAAAAAAAACACACACAGACAATCCTACATCAACACTCTATCCTGGAATTAAACAGATATGCACAGAAAAACACAGCCCTCCACCACCACTCTGTTCTCGTGCCAATGAGCAGATATACACAGAAATGCGCACACAAAACCATCGACCAACACCCTGTCTCCTGCCAATAAACAGACATACACAGAAACACACACACAACCCTCTATCCCCACATTGTTTTCTGCCATTAAACAGATATACACATAAACACACCCACATACACACAACCCTTGAACAGCAATTTGTCTCCTGTCATTTAGCAATTAAACAGATATTTGCAGAAACATACAGACAACCCTCCATCACCACACTGTCTCCTGCAATTAACCATATATACACACAAACACACACACACCAACCTCCTCCACCACCCTGTCTCCTGCCATTAAATAGATATACATAGAAATACATTCACAACCGAGCACCACCACATTGTTTTCTGCCATTAAGCAGATATACCCAGATACACATGCACAACCATCAACCGCCACCATGTCTCCTGCCATGAAACAGATGTACTCAGAAACAAAAACATGACACCCTCCACCACCAACCTGTATCCTGCAATTAAACAGATATACACAGAAACGCACAGACACGACATTACACCACCAAGTTGTTTTCTGCCATTGATCAGATGTACACAGAAACACACACACAGCCCTCCACATCACACACTCTACGGCGATTAAACAGATATAAACAGAAACACACACATCTCAACACCATCATCCTGTCTCCTGCCTTTAAACAGACCTGCACAGAAACACACACACACAACCCTCCACCACAACCCTGCCTCCTGCCATTAAACAGTTATACATAGAAATACACAAGCACACAACTGTTAAACATCAAATTATTTTCTGCCATTAAACAGATGTACACGGAAACGCACACACAGACACAAAACCCCCGACCAACATCTCGTTGCCTGCCATAAAGCAGTTATACACAGACACACATGCACAACCCTCAACCGCCACCATGTCTCCTGCCATGAAACAGATATAATCAGAAACAAACACATACCACCATCCACCACCACCGTCTCCCTCAATTAAACAGGTATATACAGAAACGCACACACAAACCTCCACCACCAGCCTGTTTCCCGCAATTAAACAGATTTACACAGAAACATGCACACACCACCCTCGACGACCACCTTATCTCCTGCCAATAAACAGATATACACAGAAACACACATACAACCTTCCACGAACACCCTGCCTACTGACCGTAAACAGATATACACAGAAACACACATACATACACAACCCTCCACCACCGCACTGTCTCTTGCCAGTAAGCACACAGACACAGAAACTCAGACACTCTACCCTCCAACACCATCCTGTCTCCTGCGATTGAATAGAAATACGCAGAAACACACACAACCCTCCATGACCACCCTGTCTCCTGCCATTGAACAGGTATACTCAGGAAACACACACGCACCACCATGTCTCCTGCCATTAAGCACATATACACAGAAACACACACACAACCCTCCACCACCAACATACCACCTACCAATAAACAGTTATACACAGAAACACACACACACACAATCCACCACAAACAAACTGCCTCCTGACATGAAACAGATAGGCACAGAAACCAACTCACAACCCTCCACACCACCCTGTCTCCTGCCATGAAACAGATATACACACATCCCTCGACCACAACCCTGTTTCTTGCCGTTAATCAGATACACACAGAAACACACTCACAACCGTCCACAACCACTCTGTCTCCAGCCCTTAAACAGATATACACAGAAACACACACACACACAACCCTCCACAACCACCCTGTCTCCTGCAATTAATCGAATATACGCAGAAACCCACACACACACACAATCTCCATTACCACCAGTCTGTCTCCTGTCATTAAGCAGATATATACAGAAAAACACACACAACCATGCACCACTCTATCCCCTACCATTAAACAGGCATACACAGAAAATAAAACACTCAAACAGGCACCCAACCTACCAACACTCTGTCTCCTGGCATTAAACAGATATACTCAGAAACACACACACACGCACACACTCACAACCCTCCACCACCGCCCTGTCCCCTACCAGTAAGCACATAGACACAGAAACACAGACAATCTACCCTCCACCATCATCCTGTCTCCTGCCATGAAACAGATATACGCAGAAACTCTCTCTCTCTCTCTCTCACACACACACACACAAGCCCACACAACACTCCATGAACACCCTGCCGCCTGCCATTGGACAGACATACACAAAAACACACACACACCAAACTGTCTCGTGCCATTAACCACATATACACAGAAACAGTCACACACACAATCACTCACTCAAACCTCCTTCACCACCCTGTCTCCTGTCCTCAAACAGCTTTACACGAAAATACACACACACACACACACACACTCAGCTGGGGGAACGGCAGTTACGATGCAATTAGGCAAGATTTAGGAAGCATAGGATAGGGAAGGAACCTGCATTAGATGGGCATATTAGGAATGTGGAACGTATTCAAGGAAAACTCCTGAGTGTCCTAGATAAGTATGTACCTGTCAGAAGGGAGGATGCTGTAGAGCGCGGGAGCCATGGTTTACAAAGGAAGTGGGATCTCTGGTCAAGAGGAAAAGGGAGGCTTATATTATGATGAGATGTAAAGGCTCAGTTAGGGCGCTTAACCGTTATAAGGTAGCCAGGAAAGACCGAAAGAGAGAACTCAGAAGAGCCAGGAGGAGGCATGAGAAATTGTTGGCGGATAGGATCAGGGTAAAAGCTAAGGCTTTCTATGTGTATTTAAGGAATAAAAGAATGACAAGAGTAAGAGTAGTGCCAATCAAGATTTTAATGGGAAGTCGTGTCAGGAGTCAGAGGACATAAGGGAAGCACGAAGTGAATATTTTTCGACGGTATTCACTCTAGAAAAGGACAATGTTGTCGAGGAGAATACTGAGATACAGACTACTGGACTACGTGGGATTGAGGTTCACAAGGAAGAGGTATTAGAAATTCTGCGGAGTGTGAAAATAGGTAAATCCCCTGGGCCGGATGGGATTTATCCTAGGATCCTCTGGGAAGCCAGGGAGGAGATTGCCAAGCCTTTGGCATTGATCTTTAAATCGTTATTGTCTACAGGAATTGTGCCAGAAGACTGGAGAATAGCAAATGTGGTTCCCCTGTTCAAGAAGGTGAGTAGAGACAACCCTGGTCATGACAGATCAGTGAGCCTTACTTCAGTTGTTTGTAAAGTCTTGTAAAAGGTTATAATAGATAGGATTTATAATCATCTGGAAAAGAATAATTTGATTATGGATAGTCAGCACGGTTTTGTGAAGCTTAGGTAGAGCCTCAGAAACCGTATTGAGTTCTTTGAGAAGGTGACCAAACAGGTAGATGAGGGTAAACTGGTTGATGTGCTATATATGGATTTCAGTAAGGCGTTCGATAAGGTTCCCCACTGAAGCCTAATCGATAAAATGTGGAGGAATGGGATTGTGGGAGATATAGCAGTTTGGATCAGTAACTGGCTTGCGGAAGGAAGACAGAGGGTGGTGTTTGATGGGAAATGTTCATCCTGGGGTCCAGTTACTACTGGTGTGCCACAAGGGTCGGTATTGGGTCCGCTGCTGTTCGTCATTTATATAAACGACCTGGATGATGGAGTAGAAGGGTGGGTTAGTAAATTTTCAGAGGATACTGAGGTCGATGGAGTTGTGGATAGTGACGTAGGATGTTGTAGGTTACAGAGAGACATAGATAAGCTGCAGAGCTGGGCTGAGTGGTGGAAAATGGAGTTTAATGCCGACAAGTGTGAGGTGATTCACTTTGGTCGGAGTAACTGGAATGCAAATTACTGGGTTAATGGTAAGACTCTTTGTAGTGTAGATGAGCAGAGAGATCTCGGTGTCCACGTACACAGATCCTTGAAAGTTGCCACCAAGGGTGACTGTGTTTTTAAAAAGGCATACAGTGTTTTAGCTTTTATTAATAGAGGGATCGAGATCCGGAACCATGAGGTCATGCTACAGCTGTACAAAACTCTAATCCGGCTGCACTTGGAGTATGGTGTCCATTTCTGGTCACTGCATTATAAGAAGGATGTGGAAGCTTTGGAAAGGGTGCAGAGGAGATTTACTAGGATGTTGCCTGGTATGGAGGGAATGTCTTACGAGGAAAGGCTGAGGGGTTTGAGGCTGTTTTCGTTGGAGAGAAGAAGGTTGAGAGGTGACTTAATAGAGACTTACAAGATAATCAGAGGGTTAGATAGGGTGGACAGGGAGAGCATTTTTCCAAGAATGGTGAAGGCGAGCATGAGGGGGCATAGCTTTAAATTGAGGGGTGATGGATATAGGACATATGTCAGAGGTAGTTTCTTTACTCAGAGAGTTGTAAGGGTTTGGAATGCATTGCCTGCAATGGTAGTAGATTTGCCAACTTGAAGTTAATTTAAGTCGTCTTAGGACACGCATATGGACATACATGGAATAGTGTAGGTTAGATGGGCATCAGATTGGTATGACAGGTCGGCGCATCATCGAGGGCCGAAGGGCCTGCACTGCACTATAATGTTTTATATTCTATGAACACCCTGCCTACTGGTGCAGAAACGCAAATGCATACACAACCCTCCACCACCACACTGTCTACTGCCAGTAAGCATATAGACACAGAAACACAGACACAATACTCTCCACCACCACCCTGTCTCCTGCCATTAAGCAGATATATACACAAACACACACAAAGCCCTCGACCAACACCCTGTTTCCTGCCATTAATCAGATATACACAGAAACACACACACACAAAACCTTCCACCACCACACTGTCTCCAGCCCTTAAAACAGATATACACAGAAACACGCACACATCCCTCTACCACCACCCCGCCTCCTGCCCTAAAACAGATATACACAGAAACACACATACATGCATAATGGTCCACCGTCACGCTGTTTCCTGCAATTAAACATATATTCACAGAAACAGACACATACACAACCCTCCATCAACACCAGCCGGACTCCTGGCATTGAGCAGATAAATACAGAAAAACATACACATCCCTTCACCATCACCCGAACACCAGCATTAAACAGACAGACTCAGAAAAAAAAACACCCTTCACCAACACTCTGTCTCCTGCCATTTAACAGATATACACAGAAACACAAACACACAAAATCCTCCACTACCACCCTGTCTCCTAGAAGTAATCACTTAGACACAGAAACACAGACATCTACCCTCGATCACCATCCTGTCTCCTGCCATTAAATAGATATACCCGCAGAAACACACACACACACTCACAATATTCCATGAACAACGTTCCTCCTGCCATTAAGCAGATATATGCAGGAACACACAGACAACCCTCCATGACCACCCTGTCTCCTGCCATTGAACAGATATACACAGAAACACACACACAACCCTCCACCACCACCCTATTCTCCTGCCATTGAGCAGATATACACAGAAACACACACACACACAACCTTCGACCACCACCATTCTGTCTCCTGTCATTGAACAGATATGTACAGAAAACACACACAACCCTGCACCACCACCCTATCACCGACCATTAATCAGACATACACAGACAACTCTCCATCAACACTGTTTCCAGGCATTAAACAGGTATATACAGAATTGGCTAGCTGACAGAAAGCAGAGAGTGGCTGTGGATGGAGAGTATTCTGCCAGGACGACAGTGTTAAGTGGGGTGTCGCAGGGTTATGTACTTGGGACTCTGCTCTTTGTATTTTTTACATATGACTTGGATGAGGAGGTTGAGGTGTGGGTTAGTAAATTTGCAGATGACACAAAGTTTGGAGGTATCAGCGATAGTATAGAGGGCTATGCAGGCTGCTGCGCGACACAGAATGCAGAGCTGGGCTGAGAAATGGCAGATTGAGTTCAATCTGGATAAATGCGAAGTGATGCATTTTGGAAGGTGGAACTCGAATGCTGAATATAGGATTAAAGACAGGATTCTTGGCAGTGTAGAGGAACAGAGGGATCTTGGTGTGCAAGTACATATATTCCTCAAAGTTGCCACACAAGTGGATAGGATTGTGAAGAAAGCAGATGGTGTTTTGGCTTTCATTAACAGGGGGATAGAGTTGAAGAGCCGTGAGGTTTTGTTGCAGCTCTACAAGTCCCTGGTGAGGCAATAATTGGAATATTATGTCCAGTTCTGGTCGCCCGAAAGGACAGATACACAGGCTTAGCAGAGGGTGCAAAGAAGGTTACCAGGATGCTGCTTGGACTGGAGGGCTTGCTTTATGAAGAATGGTTGAATAGGCTGGGACGTTTCTCTCTGGAGAGAAGGAGGAAGAGAGGAGACCAGACAGAGGTGTACAAAATAATGAGAGGAACAGATAGAGTCAATGTTTTGAGGATTTTCCCCAGGGCAAGAATGACTGGTACTAGAACTCATAGTTTGAAAATATTAGGAAGAAGGTATAAAGGAGATGTCAGAGGTAGTTTTTTTTTTACACAGAGAGTTGTGAACGCATGGAATGCGTTATCACTGGTCGTGGTGGGAGCAGAGTCATTGGGGGCATTCAATCGACTGCAGGACATGCACATGCATAGCAGTGAGTTGAGGGGTGCGTAGGTTGCTATTATATTTTACATTAGGATTAAATCTCGGCACAACATCGTGTGTGAAAGGGCCTGTTCTGCGCTGTACTTTCTATGTTCTGTGTTCTCTGGCAAGTGTGAGTCGACCTCTGACAAAACAATGCCAACTTCAAAAGATGTTTAAAGACTTCATTGAGTGCAAAATTGTCAGCACTACAAGTATGTTTTGGTCATTGTTGATTTTTTTTTCCCTTGATGGGTAGAAGCTTACCCCACTTCCAAAGCTACTGCTAAAATTGTTGTAAATATTTTACTCAAGGTGATTATTACCTGCTTTGGCATTTGCTTTTGTCTACGTTCTGACAATGCCCCCCATTATATTGGCGATATTAATGAGGAATTATGTTCATTGTGCTTATTGCCCACAGGTTGCAGGGCTCGTGGAGCATGGTGCCCAGAGTCTGAAAACTAAACTTATCAAATGGACTTATGATACAGGTCTTTCCTGGGTTAGGGTGGAGCCTCTGGTATTGTTCCAGAGGAACTCCTGTGGGGAAAACTCGCTTGTCCGCAGCCGAAATCATCCGAGGTCGAGCTGTCCTCTCGCCTTGGGATGATGCTTTCTCCCCTATTCCTTTCAAACATATGACTGAGGATATGTCCTCCTGTGTTCTTTCTTTGACCAAAGCTTTGGGAGATCTTCACTCGAAGGTCTGTGCTGCTCCCCTCCCTCAACAATATCCCAACGGTTGAATATCCCAACTCTTTTATTCTCATCATGATTTGGAAAAGCTGCAGCCTCCAATCGCAATGGCAAGGGCACTTCCAGGTTCTCCTCACCAGCCTGACTGCTGTTCAGGTCGCCAGGCATTCCACCTGGGTTCACCGTCATCATTCCAAAGCCATTAGATAAGCCCCTTCCAGGGAGGGGGGGGGGGGGTAGGGTGGATTGTGGAAGTGGTGATGATGGAGATGGAGACAATGGGGAATTGCAAGACGAAACGGAATCAGTTGGTAACAAAGCAAACTACTATGGTATAGCTGCATGCTTCGAATCGTAATTCTTCTTCTGTTTTACGTACCCTAATCTTTAATGCAGAACGGCCATTATGATGAAGATCGAACTTAGCCTGTTATGTGGACTCGTTGTCGCTGGCATTAGTGCTGAAGAAGGGGCTTTTTACCCGTGTGATCCTCAGCAACCAGAAATTGTGTACCGTTTAAGTTGAAAATATGTCCTTCTGTGCCTGAGAAACTGATTCCTTCGATGCATGGAATGTTACCAAGAATAACTGGCGCAATGGTCAACTGCACCAAGAAGATTGGACAGTTCATTTACAGAACAAGTCTCAATGGTCTTTACCCTGTCAAGTGTTTTGTGCCAGTTTGATTTCAGTTGTCCTTTCGGTGTTCCTCGAAAGTGCTGCCTTTACTCAAGGAGGCCTAAATCAGCACATCGCAAAAGAGAAAGGGGGAGATGTCGCCCTTCACTAACAATTTGCTTTTGCAAAGTCATAATAAAATATTCAGCCAGCATGAAGTGGTCTGTTACGCCCTCACATCAGCAAAGGACTTTTTGACCCCTTTCCCCCTCCGGAATCTCAACTACAGAGTATGGAATACCTGTTAGGCACTTATTGGATATAATCTTTCCTTTGATTATTACTTATCCCCACCTGCTAGCCTGTTTAATTCCTATAATAAGTCCGGGGAAGACTATCCAATTTCTTACAACTGTACAGGATGGGGATGCACTGAAATGAATGTGACTATGTTTATTCCATGGGCCTTGGTCCAATGTTCCAACTGCTATTGCTTCCGTGTGGAGACTCGCATCTCATGCATATGCCTACTGGAAGAGTGTGTCTGTTATTGTGGATATTCAGGCTCTTTGTGGTGTTTAATGACACACACCTTACTATGAGACCCCTGATGGCACCTCCATATTCTCAGTTTTGGGATGGAAGGAACCAGTCTGGGACAATAATCACATCTTACTGAAAGACCCACCATTTTTTATTGAACAGCTTTCACCCTAAGTCCCCAGTGCGACCACATTTTGCAGCTACCCATATTTTCAGGGTAGTCACAAAGAGGAGCCTGATTCATATTGGGAATCTCCTTCCATTATCTAAACTAAACCCGGATATTATTTATTTTTGTCAGCCAAGACAAAGTTACTGTCTTCATTGTTCTTAATGAAATAGGTAATCCCTGTGCTGTAGCTGTAGGGGCAGTTTTCATAACTGCTGTCCCTTGCCCAACTACCTGGGAATGGGTCTGGGGTTTCCCTACTAAACGTTCACTTTGACCTGTATTCTGCGTGTATTGGAGGGGTGGTATGACTTTGGGTAACGGTAAAGCCCAGTTTCTGGCTTTCACATTTCTCAGTACCTTTTCCTGAGGAGGATCTGCAGGAATCAAAATTGAAACTATCTTATTTGTGGCCTAACTCGCTTGGGAAAGGAGACCGCTTGGACTTAGCAGGAGGTATGCTCAGCAAAGCCGGTATGCCCTCGACTACCTACACGGGAAAGAGGGTCGGGCTTGTTCCATAGTAAAGGGCAAGTGTATGATGGGGATTACTCACCTCATAGAGAACATTACCAAGCAGGTAGATAACATCTGCACCTTCGGCAATCAAATGATAGAAACCACTGCATGGCGAGATGATGTGGGCTGCTCTATCCACGAGTGTCCCCGAGAGCAATATGGTGTGGGCTGTTGTAGCCCAGAGTGTCCCCCTGACAGTGACGTGGTGTGAGCTGATGTAGCCCAGAGTGGCCCCCTGACAGTGACGTGGTGTGGGCTGGTGTAAGCCGGAGTGTCACTGTGTCACTGACTTAAATGGAGTGTCATTGAGTCATAGAGTAATCGAGAATGGGAACTGGCCCTTTGACCCTAACTGGTCTGTGCTGACCATGCTGCCCACTCAACTAATTCCAATTGCCCACATTTGAACCATATCACTCTCAACCCTTCCCATATATGTATCAATTCATTTTTATATGTTGCTATTGTACCTGCCTCAACCACTTTTTTGACAGCCCATTCCATTTCAAAAACACCTCCGAGTTATCTGTATTTAATTGCAGTTGCCAATCCTCAGCTCACTTCCCCATCAGATTAAAATCCCTCTATTATTTCTTATAACGTTCATTGCTATCAATGATACCTCCTAATTTTGTATCATCCATAAATGTAGTAACCTTCTTGGGAGTACTTGGAGTATGTTGTGCAGTTTTGGGCCCCATATCACAGACCAGATGCACTGGCCTTGGATCTTGTTCAGAGGGGTTTCACAAGAATAGTCCCAGGAATGAAAAGCTTGACATATGAGGAAACTTTGAGGACTCTGGATCTTTACTCAATGGATTTTAGAAGGATGAGGGGAGATCTAATTGAAATATACCGAATACTGAATAGTCTGGACAGAATAGATGTTGTGAAGATGTTTCCATTGGTAGGATAGACTTGGACCCGAGGGCACAGCCTTAGAGTAAATGGAACAGCTTTTAGAACGGAGATAAAGAGAAACCTCTTCAGCCAGAGAGTGGGGAATCCATGGAATCCAGTGCCACAGAAGGCTGTGGAGGCCAGCTTACTGAGTAAATATAAGACTGAGATGGACAGGTTCTTGATTGTCAAGGGGATCAAGGGTTATGGCGAGAAAGCAGAAGAATGGGGTTAAGAAACTTACCAGCCATGACTGAATAGTGGAGCAGACTCGATGGGCTGAATATTTCAATTTCTGTTCCTATGTCTTATGGCCCCCATCATGCCTTGAATATGCACATCCAGGTAATTTATGTAAATAACAAATAATAAAGGTCTCAGCACCGACACCTGTTGCACACCATTAGTTATAGCCCTCCAGTCTGAGAAACAATCTTCAACCATCACCCTCTGCTTCCTACCATCGAGCCAATTGTGACTCCAATTAGCTAGCTCTCTCTGGATCCCATGTCACCTAAACTCACTGACTAACCTGCCCTATGGGACCTTGTCAATCGTCTTACTAAAGTCTGTATATAGATAAGCCATTGTCCTACCCTGATCTATTATCGTGGTTATCTCTTTGAAACAATTTAAATGATTTGTCAGACATGATTTCCCGCATCAAATCCATGCTGACTATTTCTAATCAGACCTTGAATTTCCAAATGTTGGTTCATCCTGTCTCTTATTATCATCTCCAACAACTTGCCTATCACTGAGGTTACGCTCACTGACGAAGAGTTCTTTGGCTTGTCTTTGCTACCTTTCTTAAACAATGGAACCACTCCAGTGGCAAACGGTGAAGCAAAAATCTATGCAAGAGCCCCTGCAATTTCTTCCCTAGCCTCCCATAACATCCGAGGACGGACATGTTCTTGCCCAGGGGATTTATTCACCTGATTGTGCTTTAAGGTAGCAAATACCCCCACTCTGGTAATACGTGTGCGTGCCAAAACATTCCCACTTGTTTTCCTTATTTCCTTAGTATGCATCATTTGCTCCTGAGTAAACATGGAGGAGAAATATTTATTAACCAATTCCCACCACCTCCTGGTGATTCCACACAAGGACAGCCATGCTCATCAGTAAGGGGACCTATTCCATCCTGAGTCACGCTTCTACTCTTGATATGGCTGCAGAACCTCTTGGGATTATCTTTCACCTTTTCTGAGAGATCAATGTCATGTCCTTTTTGGGGGCTTCTGATTACCCTCTTAAGTGTGCTTCTACACTTTGTGTAGACATCTAAGGATTGACTTAAGCCCGATATCTTAAACCCAATGTATGCCTTCTTTATTGTCCTTACCAGATCCTCAATATCCCTCGCCATTCAAGGATCAGGTTCCCCCTCAACCACCATCTATCTAATGAAAATAATCCTAATTTGTTCAATCTCTCTTCATGGCTGGCACCCTACATACCAGGCAACATCCTGGTGAATCTCCTCTACACCCTCTCGAAAGCATCCACATCCTTTTGCTAGTGTGGCGACCAGATTGTATGTAGTATTCCAAATGTGGCTGAACTAAAGTCTTATAAAACCGTAACACGACCTGCAAACTCTTATATTCAGTACCTGGTCCAATGAAGGAAATCATGCCGTACACCTTCTTCATCACTCTACTGATCTGCCTTGCCACCTTAAGAGAACAATGGACCTGAACACCGAGATGTCTCTGTACCTCAATTTTCCCCAATACTTTTCTATTTACTGTATAGTTCGCTTTTGGATTGGATCGTACAAATGCATCGCCTCATATTTGTCCAGATTGAACTCCACCTATCATTTCTCTGCCCATCTCCCCAATTTATCGATATTCTGCTGTATTCTCGGACAGTCCCCTTCACTGTCTGCTACTCCACCAATCTTAGTGTCACCTGAAAACTTGGTAATGAAACAAGCTACATCTTCCTCCAAATCATTATGTATACCACAAAAAACAATGTCCCAGCAAGGGCCCCTGTGGGAAACCACTGGTCATAGATCTCCATTTTGATCAACTCCCTTCCATTATTACTCTCTGTCTCCTGTTGCCTAACCAGTTCTCTATCCATCTAGCTAGAATACCCATGCAACTTCACCTTCTTCATCAGCTTATCATGGGGAAATTTATCGAACGCCTTACTAAAGTCCATCTGTATGACATCTATATCTCTTCCCTCATCAATCAACTTTCTCACCTCTTCAAACAGTTCTATTAAGTTTGTAAGCCATTACCTTCCCTGCAGAAAACCATGCTACCTAGCACTGAGAAGTCATTTTATTCCAAATAGGTATATATCCTATCCCTCAGTATCTTCTCCAGTAGTTTCCCTACCACTGGCGTCAGGCTCACAGGTCTGTAATTTCCTGGATTATTCTTTAAACAAGTAGACACCATTAGCAATTCTCCATTCCCCAGGGACCTCAAGTGTTCAAGGAAGCTGCAACAACATCTGTTAAAGCCTCAGCTATTTCCTCTCTCGCTTCCCTCAGTAACCTTAGGAAGATCCCATCCAGATCTGGGGACTTGTCCTTCTTGATGTCATTTGGAAATCACAACACTTCCTCCCTCCTTACGCAGACTTGACCAAGAGTAATCAAAGATCTATCACTAACCTCAACATCCACCAAGCCCCTCTGTTTGGTGAATACCAATGCAAAGTACTCATTAAGAATCTCTCCCGATTTCTCTGCCTTACAAAGGAGATCATACCTATTCACAGTGCCCCAAATACTCTCTCATCAAGGCCCTACAAATACTAGAAGATGGCTTTAGTTATGCACTTGAATCATATTACAATGAAGGGCAGCATACAATATAAGATGCTCAATACTTACGGCCTTGGATGTGCGATTTTTGGTGACTCATGATCAAGGACATTCAGGTCCTTTTGAAAAACAACACTTCTCAACCTTGTACTATTTAATCAATACAAAATAAGATGCATGCTGTTTATTTCTCACATCTAAATCATTTCTATGCCTTGCGAATTGTTGTGGTTCAAACACCGAAACTTGCGATATCCCATGAGTAACTGCCTTCAGTCCATAAAAGTGCAAGCATTGCTTCCACTGACCAATTCTCAGTCCATGTGGTATATCCTGATCACCCCGTCTGCCACTCACCAATGTGCTCTAACTTACTTTGCTTCACTTGTTTGCAACAATGTAAAAACGTATTCTGCAAATTCAAATACACCAATCCCACTGGTTCTCTCTTGTGGATGTATCAACCAACACAAACTCCACAGGTTTCTTAAAGATGATTTTCGGTTTCTAAGTCTAGGCTGACTGTACCAAGTCACGTCACGATTTCCCAAGTGTCGAGTTATAAAATTTCTCATAAAAGGTTCTAATATTTTCCTCAGACCTAACATCAAGGTACCTTTTTTTTGTATAACCTCCCACGCCGGTTTTAAATATTTAGGATTACAATAACTACTTTCCAGTCTACAGGAACGAGAAATTCTAGAGTCTGAAGAAATTTGTAGGGTAATCAATACTTCTTTCTTGTCGTTACAACATTTAAAAGACATTTGGATAAGTGCATGAATAGGAAAGGTTTGGACGGATTTGGGCCAACCGCGGGCAGGTGGGACTATGTTAGTTTGGAATTGGAATAGTCAGCATGGACTGGTTGGACCGAAGCGTCTGTTTCTGTCCTGTATGTCTCTATAACTCAATCACTAGCTGCAATGCCACTTCCCTGAACACTCAGATGGAACTCATTTGGTGCAGTAACTTGCCAACCTTCAATTCAATTAGTGTTTAAGTAAGTTCACTTTATTAATTCTAATCATGTTCTTATTTTCACCAGTCAATCTGTCCCATATTATATGTAGAAGATTTTCAGTACCTTCCATTATGGAGACAGCATGAAGGTATTACCCTCAGCAGCAGGCAGAGATGGATTCCGTCACTGTGTGAATACATCGGAACACTGCAATTGGGAGATGATGGACGTGAAACCCACTCCTGCTCAGAAAGTTCCCGAATCAAGACAGTTCAATGAAACTGTCACTTCCTGGTCACTGACAGCACAGTCCTCTCCCTTGTGTGAAGTTAGAAGTTATACTGAAACTCATTTTAGTATCAAACTGACTTCACACTTGCACCTGGCATATGTACAGGTCGAGGTAAGAAAAAGGTTTGTGATCAAAATATGTGTAACGAGAAGAGTTGCCAGAAGAGAATTGTAATTGGAAAGGTGTGGATGATAGTTTATTCAGAAACAGTGTTGAGGCAGAAGTGAAGTCTTGGGATATTGTGAAGGTGGGAGTGGACAGGTGTTGTGGTAGACGGAATATTGAGATATAAATCAGCTCAGGATAAAATGGGGTAATCGTGGTTATGAACACTTTCGTTTCTCCTCAGATGCTTGTAAGCGAGGGATATGAAATTCATGGGATAGAAATGGAGATTGTGATTGGAAGCGAAGACAATGGTTTGGATATTTGCCAAATATACACGACAGAGAAAATGATGACATTCACAAAGGTGTTAGTGAATTAGTAAATGGGCAGAGATCGACTCACCAGGAAAACCAACAATAGCGAAGACGGGATAGTAACCTGCCTGAATAGTTATCATTACACACCGTCAATCGAGATGTTTTTACTACACTTAATTCTCCTCCACCACTACAGCTTCCAATATAAAAACTGCTTCTGGGCACAACTGCCCTGAACATACGCAAGAAATGTGGATTTCCCTGGATTTTACTCTCACAGCTCTTGCCAGTTCATTCTTTATCGTTTACACAATGCAATTCTACAATCTGTTTGTAAAGATGCAAACATCTTATTGCACAATTTGTATGCTTTTTCGTTTTGAGATTTTTTGTAGCCTTAGCGCAAAAGTAAGTGTTCTGTTTAAATTTGTCCTGGTTATTGGGATTCAAGGGTCAGACACAGTACGTATTTTTCATGGGTTAAGAAACAGAAAGGAATAGAAGACAGTGGCTGTGGAGACTGACGAGGAGTAAAGTGATATCCCCACCAGTCCCCAATGTCTGCTTAACAGACAGAATAAAATAAAATGCAGTGAAAGAAACAGAATATTTTTAGAAGAAGGAATGGCAAGTGACAATGTAAACAAAACAGAATCATTTCAAATGGAATGGCTGAACAGTGATTGGTATGTGTGTGTATATATGTGTGTGTGTGTTTGTGTGTCTGTGTGTGTGCATGCGTGTGTCTTTATGTGCGTATGTGTGTCTGTGTTTGTGTGCGTGTGTGTCTGTGTGTGTGTGCGTGTGTGTCTGTGTGTGTGCGTGTGTCTGTGCGTGTGTCTGTGTCTGTAGTGTGTGTCTGTGTGTGTGTGTCTGTGTGTGTGTGTCTGCGTGTGTGTCTGCGTGTGTCTGTGTGTGTGCGTGTGTGGCTGTGTGTCTGTCAAAGTCTGTGCGTGTCTGTCTGTGTCTGTGTGTGTGTCTGTATGTGTGCGTGTGTGTCTGTGTGTCTGTAAAAGTCTGTGTGTGTCTGTCTGTGTCTGTGTGCGTGTGTGTGTGCGTGTGTGTCTGTGTGTGTGCAGATAGATAACATTGTTCATATGTGTGCAACATATTCAGAATGAACAAGAGAGACATACTTAACAAACACGATGCATGTGATGTACAAAATTTATAAAATATTAATATGTTATTTAATCTTCAGCTGAGATGTTATGTTCCCCTTCTCTCAACGTACCGTCTGCCTCCTGCCCCTTTCTGGCATTCCCTGATCTAATGTTTCTTTCTTATCGGATGGATGTTATAAATTCCTGCTTCTGGTGTTCCAACTTGTTTCAGTTAATCGATTTTCTACCAGGAAACATATACTGGGTTCTTTCAACAGTTGGTGCCTGTCATATCGATGAAGATAAACGTTCTGGCATCAAATCCATGATTTCAACAGATTAATCTGTTGCACATATACTGTACAAAGGACCACAGCACACAGGAAATGTCCAACCAAATACGGAAGCACATCTAATTCTATCAATCATGTAGACTTTCCAATTTTTACATCTCCACATCAATATTCTCTCTCTCTGTCTCTATCTTACCAACTTGTTAATAAATCCTCCAATCGTTCTTCGTGTCCCATGTCTCAAACCTCCCTCCTTCAGTTTACATCTATTGCTCACTTTTGGATCAGATGGCTTATAATTGAGTAATGTAACTAAAAAGACATGAGGGTGGCATTGTCCAGAGTTAGTTGGAAGAGGTGAAGCAGGAATGACAGGCGTTTCTGGAGATAATTCAGCAGCACATCAGAAATTCATCCCAAGGAAGAAGATAGATATTCAACGGAAGACAAGGTAGCCGTGCGTGATAATGAACTCTGGCACAGCATAAAATTAAACGAAAATGCGCACAATGTGGTGAAAATTATTGGGAATCTAGACGATTACAAAGCCTATAAATTCGATCACGAATAACTAAGAACAGCAAATGGGAGGAGATGGTGAAATGTGATATTACGCTTGTTAATCATGGAAAATAACATTCAAAGAGATTTTTAGATATATAACAAGGAAGAAAGAGAGTAAAGAACAAACAGAGGAATTTTGGAAAATGAAGCTTGAATAGTTATGGGAAGCAATGAAACGGCAGAGGAATTGAATACATTGCAACAATCTTCAAGGTGGAAGACACCAGCAAAATGTCAGAACTTAAAGACAGTCAGAGGTAGAGGTGAGTATAGTGACACCAGTAAGGAGAAGGAGCTGGAGAAGGTGAAGTTGGATCAATCAGCGAAACCAGTTGGAGAACACCCCGTAGTTCGAAAGAGATGCCGAAGGTAATTGTGGAGGCATTGCTGGCGAGCTTTCAGGAAATTTTGGAGTGAGAGAGGACTGGTAAATGTAAGGAGAGAGGGACACAGACGACAGGAAATTACAAATGGCTAGGCAAGTTGAAACGTTTGTACAGAAGGACTGAACGAATCCTTAGGTTTATGAATAGATGTGTGGAGTATAAGAACAAGGAAGTTGTGAAGTATATTGGACGTGGTGTGATTAAGCTCCAGCATAACAAGAGTTAAATTTACAATACTATTGCGAACAGCAGACTTGAAAGTACAATTAAAACAAAGGAAACCATTTGGAAGCAGACAGGAGCATTCGTGACAAGAGACTGTTTCCTTGACCCTGTAGTGAGAATGTTGAGATAAGCTTGTCAGTAAACAGACTAAAATAAAATGTTTAAAAAGCACAATAAAATCGGTTGCTGCGGATATAGCAATACATATGAAGCTGAAAGAGCACAGCAGGTCAGACACCATCCTAGGAACAGGAAAGTCAACGTTTCAGGCTGAAAGACTTCATCAAGATTGGGCCGGGGAAAGGGGAGCCGGGAAGTAAATTGAGGGAGGGACGTGGGGCTGAGGGAAGCGTAGATGGGATGACGATAGGGGATGTAAGTAAGGGGATAATGTGATTGGTCAGTGGGAAGGGTGCAGTGGATATGCGAAGAGGAAGATGGACAGCTTAGGTCAGGTCAGGGAAGGGGAACATGGAATAAGGCCGTGGGTGGAGAGCTTTTGAAACCAGTGAAGTCAATATTGAGACCAGTGAACTGTAAGCTCTCAAGCGAAAGATCAGGTTGTGTTCCCTAGTTTCTATTTGTCCTCACTCTGACAGTGGAGGAGGCCAAGGATAGACCTGTCGCTGGATGAGCACAGTGGGGGGAGGGGCGATGTGAGCGAGTAATTGAAATGAATGGCAACTGGAATGTAGGGTTGTTTAAAGCGTGCAGAGAGCAGAAGCTCCATGAATATGTCCCTGAATCTCCCTTTGGACTCCCTGATAGAGAGGAGACCACATCGGGAGTTGGAGACATGCTTGGTGGGGCAGGGTCAGGCTCCGTATGGAGCACCAGTGCTCTGAAGACAACAACCAACCCGACATTCCAGTTACATTCCATTTTGATTCCCCCTCCAACTCGTCCGGGGACACGCCCATCCTTCGCCTGTCCACTGTTAGAGGAACACCACCTAAGAGTTTACTTTTGGAGTTGATAGCCCAATGGCCTCAATATAGACAGGAGCAACATCAAAATCCCTCCACACGCAGCCTTATCCCATGTCCCTTCTCCCTGACCAGACCCATCTGTCCATCTTCTCACTCACATATCTGCTCCACCCTTCTCACTGACCAATCACAGTAACCTCATACCTGCATGTATACACCACCATCATGCCTACCCCTCGCCCTTCCATATCCCATTACTCCATTTCTGGGATCCCCTCCCGTTCGCCAGTCCTGACGAAAGGTCCAAGATCAAAATATTGCCTTTGTGCTCCTCTGATTCGGTCTGATCTGCTGTATCGATCCAGCTCCAAGTTTATTAAGTCTAGCCTCCCGCACCTCTACGACTTACTCTCTTCAAGTTGTGGAACTAGGTAGTCTACATATAAGAAGAAATACATTTGGACGTTTGCAAAGATCGCGAACACTTTCCTCATTTCTTTACAACCCAACACACTTCCAGAAGAAGCAGCATTTCATTTGTACTCTTTAAATCCAGTCTCCTGTCATTCCTTCTCACAATGCAATCTCCTTTATATTGGGGAGACCAAACAGAGACTGCATTGAGGAACACTCCCACTCTGTCTGTAGGAATAACCCTGACCCTCTCAATGTTTCCCATTTCAATAACCTACCTTGCTCTCATGCTAACATTTCAGTCCTGGGCAGCTTCAATGTTCCAATGAAGCACAACCCAGGCTCGAGTAACACCTCACATTTCACTTTGGAACATTACAGCCTGTAGGAGTTAGTATTCAATTCCATAACTTCACAGCATGACGCCATTATGGCTGTTGTCAAATCTTCATACATTCCTTCTCTTGGTCTCCCAATGAAGTTGCCCTGTTTGTGAATCGTTTATCTTGCACTCAATTAAGGAACCCAACACCCTCCCCCCCCCACCCCCTTTACATTCTAATGTATACTCATTTCCATAACTATCGTAAAACAAAGACAGTTGTGGTCACTGGAATCAAAATGCTCTTCGACTGATAATTCAGTCACTTGGCCGACCGCTTTTTCTGAGGGGAGGTCTCGTGTTGCATCAGCCTGAGTCGCATAGAGCCCTCTCCATCTTGATTTAGGAACCTTTCTTATAAATATTTGACAAATTCCACACCGTATGGTCCTTTCACACTCTCGGTGACCGAGTCAATCCATGGGAAGTTAAAATATCCATCCAATACTATTCTATTATTTTTATAGGTACCTGCAATCTCACTATGCATTTTCACCTCTCGTACCCGCTAGCTGTTTGGGGGTCTAGAACACCATCCCAGCAGACTGACCATCCCCTTTTTGTTTGTAACTTTTAAAAGTGTGGCCTCATTTGAGGACCGCTTAACAATATTGTCCTAATCAAAAGGACAACCCCCCCCCCCCCCCCCGCCTCCTCACTTACTTGCCCTTCTGTCCCGCCTAAAGCTTCTGTATCCTGGAACACTGTGCTGCCAGTCCTGCCCTTCTCTCAGCCATGTGTCTGTTATGGCTATAATATCCCAGTCCCCAGAGCTAATCCATGGTCTGTACCTGTCTGCCTTACCAGTCAGGCCTCGTGCGTTGAAATTAGTGCCCTTTAAACCAGAAGTCATTTCCCAAACTGTGCCCTGGAGGGGAAACTTGCTCTCGATGGCTGATGTATTTTCCCCTGACTAGGTGATGGCCCCTCTTGTATTCAGCGTTTCAACTCCCTGCCAAACGAATTTAAATCCTGCCGAATAACACTAGCAAATCTCCTTCCAGGGATACTGGTGCCCCTCTGCTTCCAGTGCTAACCATCCCCCTGGTACAGGTCAACTTTACCCCAGAAGAGTTCCCAATGACCTAAGAACTGGAAACCCTGCCCCCTACACCAGCTCCTCGGACGATCTTTCTATTTCTAACCTCACTGGCGCGTGGACTGGGAGTAATCTGGAGATCATTATCCATTTTTAAACTTCTTACCTAACTCCCTGTACTCATTTCACAGGGGCCTATCCCTTTGTCTACCTCTATCATGTGGGACATTGTGCACAATGACCTCTGGCTGTTCACCCTCACCTTCAGACTGTTCAGTAACCGCTCAGAATCATCTTTGACCCTAGTACACGGGAGGCAGCACACCATCCTGGGGTCACTTCTGCAGCCACACAGTCTCTTGTCTGTCCCCCTCACAACTGAGTGTCCTATCAGGATTGCGATCATTAGAGAGGATCTGGCAAACAGAGACAAGGAGGAACTCCCTGCAATTGGGTGCATATTAGGAAAATGGAGTATTTTAAAGTGATGCAATGAGAAAGCAGGGCCAGTGTGCTCCTTGAAGAGAGAATAGTAAAGGCAGCAAGTCCAGGGAATACTGATCAAGCGATATCGTGAATTCGATAAAGAAAGTACAGTGCAATAAAATCAGGTGAAGCCCTTCACAAGTATACAGAGTGCAAGGGGATTGTAGAAAATCAGAGAAAAACAATGGTCATGAAATATATTTGGCAGATACGATTGTGGAAAAGCTACAGGTACTTTATCAGCATCGTGAGAGTAAGAGGATTCCCAGCAAAAGAGGGAGGCCTGTGAGAAACCAAAGGACAATCTGTGCATGGAACCAGAGGAAGTAGGCGAGGTCTTCAATGAATACTTCTCATCTGTATTCACACGTGTGAAAGATATTGAAGCCGGGGATTTCAGTTGGGATATTGAGGTTCGAGAATATGTTAAGATCAATAAGGATAACGTATTAAATAGTGTCACAGGCATAAAGTTTGTGAAATCCCCAGTACTCAATGAAATGTATCCCAGGATGCTACGGTAAGGGAGGAGATTTCTGGGGCCCGGTCGATATATTTAATACTTTGCTGGCACAGTTGAAGTGCCAAATGACTGGAGGATAGCTAATGTGGTTCCTTTATTCAAGAAGGGTAGCAGGGATAGGCCAGGTAATTACAGAGCAGATAGTCTGGCACCAGTGGGAAAGAAATTGGGAACAATCCTGAGGGACAGGTTGAATCAATAACTGGAAAGGCCGGGACCGATTAGTAATAATCTGCATGGATTTGGAAGATTAAGATAATGTCTGATGAAATCAGCTGAAATTTATTTGAAATTACAATTGAAGATATTGATGAGGGCAGTACAGATGTTGTGGTTTACATGGAATTCATTAAGGCCTTTGACAATGATCCACGTTGAAGGCTGGTCCAAAAGGGAAGAGCCCATGGGATCCAAGGCAAGTTGGCAATTTGGATCCAAAATTGTTGGAGGGTTGGTTTTCTAATTGAAAGCCTTTGCCCAACGGGTGTACCACAGGGATCTGTGCAGGAACCATTGCTGCTCCTTAGGACATTAATCACTCGGATGTGAAAGCAGAAGGTATCATTAGTAGGGTTGCAGATGACATGAAAGGTGAGGGTGCTGTCCACAGTGCGAGGGCTGGTCTCAGGCTGCAGTCTGAAGGTTGAGGCTGGGACAGAATTTCAAGAGAGTCAATTCAATCGACAAGCCAGGCACGAGCACAGCAGGCAATGAGGGAAAACGCATCAATTAATCTGCGTTTACTTTAATGTAAAAGGCCTGACAGTTTATACAGATGAACGCATGGCATGGATGGGAGCATGGGATATGGATATCACAGGAATGACAGAAACAAAGCTGAGGCCGGTACAGGACAGGCAGCTCGATGTTCCCGGGACAGATGCTACAGGAAGGACAGAAGCGGAGGCAAGGGAATAGGGGGATTGGCGTTTTAGGTCAATGAAAACATCACTGCAGCACTTAGAGAAGATATTCCCGGTGATCGCCCAGTGAAGCTGTATTCGTGGAACTGAGAAGTACGGCTGGATGATCAGAAGCCAGAGACATAAACACCAATCAGCTTGATGTCAGTGGTGTGAATGTTGTTGGAAGCGATTCCGTGGGATAGGAGTTGCATGCATTTGGAAAGGCAATGATTGATTAGAGATAGTCAGTCAGCATAGCTTTGTGCTTACAAAAGGGTGTCTCTGAAACTTGATAGAGTTTGCTGAAGAGGTGACCAAGGAGATGGATGAAGACAGAGCAGTTCATGTCGTCTATCCTGACTTCAGCAAGGCCTTAGACAGGATTTAGTGTGGTGCACTGGTTAGTAAGGTTAGATCACATGGGATCAGTGAGAGCAAGCCAAACAAACACAAAATGGGCTTGACAGTAGGTGACAGAGGGTAGTGGGAGAGGGTTGTTTTGCAGACTGGGGGCCTACGACCAGCGGAGTGCCATAAGGATCAGTGCAGGGTTCACACATGTGCATTATTGACATAAACGAGAATATATGAATTTGTGTTAGTAAGTTTGTGGATAGTAAAATACGTGTTATAGTGAGCAATGAATATCGTTATCAAAGGTGATCTTAACCAACTGAGCCAGTGGGTCAAGAAATGAAAGATGGGAGTTGAATTCAGGTGTTGGATTTTGTTAAGATAAACTAGGGAGGACTAATACAATTAATGGCAGAGCTCTGGACAGTGTTGTCTAACAGAGAGACCAAGGGGTGCAGTTACACTGTTCCTTGGAAGTGGCATCGCAGGTGGATAGGGCGGGGAAAGTGGATTAGGCAGACTAGCCCTCATGGGTCAGAGCATTGAGGACCTGAGTTGGTACATCATGATATGCCTGCACAAGACATTGCTGGGTCTCCAGATGGAGTAGAATTCTGATCCTCCTGCTTCAGGAAGCATTTTCCGAAACTGCAAATGGAGCAAAGATTGACGAAAATGTTACTGATACTGGAGGATTTGACAGAAACAGAGAGGCTGAAGAAGTGAAAAGCAAAACAGGACGATGAGATAACTTTGGCAGACAAGATTCTACAGCATACAAGTACAGAAAGGCAACTAGAGAGACAATAGGGCCCCTCAATGATCAAGTAGGCCATCCATGCTTGGAACCACAGGAGATGGGCGCGACCGGAAATGAATATTTCATGTCAGAATGTACTGTGGACAGAGACTAGGAAACAAAGTGAGCGAAACAATGATGTCTTGAAAAGAGTCCCCATTATAAAAGAGGTGGTTCTGGAGGTCTTCGAACACAAAGGTTGAGAAAGCCCGAGGTCCTGAACAAGTGTATCCCACAACATTGTGGCAAAGTCGCAGCGGGGACCGTGGCCGAGATATTTGTATCATTATCCTTCGCATTTCCCTTGTGTGGACATGGCTGAGGGGTGACGTTATAAAGGTTTATAAAACCATGAGGGGTATACGTAATGTGAATAGTCAAGGTTTCCACTTCAGGGTAGGGGAATCCATAACTAGAGGGCAGAAGTATGAGATGAGAGAGGAAATACTTAAAAGCGACCAGAGGAGAACATTTCCACACAGAGAATGGTCCATGTATGGAATGAGAGTCTGGGGAAGGGGTAGAGAAAAGTAAAATTACAACATGGAAAAGACATTTGGGCAGATGCATGGAGAAGTGAAAGTTTGAAGGGATATGGACCAAACACATGCAAATGCGACTTGTTCATGAACAGTGATCAGCATGGACTAGTTGGATGGAAGGAACCATTTCCATGCTGCATGCCTCTGTCTATAGTTATTGGAGGAGGAGACTATGGAGATAAGGCATGGTGTAAACACTGAAGAAAGTTGCAGAGATAGGGATAATAGTTTGGAATGCATTACATTTCAAATATGGGGAGGAACTATCGGGAAGGGAGGAGGTTACGGGGCAGAAACTGTTATAGGAGTTACAAATTATTGAAGACACTGGTCCATGAGAATTGATATATGTACAATGTTGGAGGGGGAACAACGAACAGGCAGCATTCCCACCAACTCATGAGAAGCCTTGATTTCCCCTCTGTTGTCCTGGTGCTCTCTCAGACATCACAGGCCTGGATTGATAACTGTGACCTCCCGATACTGTCAGAGAACAACAAATTTACAGTATACGTGATGATTGAGCCTGGGGTCTGTCTGTACACTGCTCCCCTCCAGCAATGTTAGCCGATGTTTGGAGGTCGCTGCTCTCTGCTCTCTGCTCTCTGCTTTGTGCACGGTGAGTGATCTTACCACAGGGCAGGATTTATTGAAGGCTCCAGATCTCCCTGCCCTTTCTCTCTCTGGCTGACTAACTATCTTCAATGTGGTGGTGGATAGGACACCCAGCAGCTGGGATATCTATTGAGTCAGGAACTTCCTGAGTACCTACAGGAGACAGAGAAATAGACAAAATGGGAAATTAGACTGATGCAGTGAGGGTTACACATGGAGAATAGTACTGTGTCCCATGGACATCTGGAAAATCCCAATCTCCATCCCTGGCCTGTGCTACTGCGTCTCTCTGGAGTGCAGAATTCTGCTGGCTCAGGATCTGGAGTAGCTACAAGAGCGAGAGACGCTGACAGAGATTGTAATTAGACCCATACAGTGAGGGGTACCACATGGAGAGAGACTGAGTAATATCACCAGTGTGGAGGAAGGTATCAGGATCAACCAATCATGAAGGAAAAACAGGTTTAGCTTCATGACACACTGGCATCAGTATTTAAGGATAAATAGCCAGTGAGCAGACAAAGTAATGGTCTAGTGATATTATTGCTAGAGCATGTATCCCAAATCTCAGCTAATGTGCAGGAGAGGCAGATTTGAACCACATCATCTGAAATGGTGGAATTTGAAATAAATTATTTTTAAAATAGTAATTGTCAATCTATAAATACCATTACTGATGTACAATAAATTCAAACACTTGTCGTTCAGATAAGGACATCTGCCCATCATCACGTGGTCTGCATGACATACCCACAGCAAAATGTTTGCCTCTCAATGACGCTCTGAAATGGCTGAGCAAGTCACTCAGCTCGAGGGCAGGTAGGGCTGGGTAAGAAAGAATGGTCAGCCAGAGACACCCACATCCCATACCTGATTTAATAAATAATCCATTAGGATGGTCCCACTGGAACCGTGCTGGGAGCAGTGTCCTGGCCAATCATGTCAGTAGGTTTACGGACAGGGATTTAAACTGACAGAGAGGATGCTGGGACAGGGTTCAGGTGAAAAGAGCTTTCCAAATCCAAAGAGAAAAGGTGACGCATGTGAACACCATTGGGATGTGGCTGAAGACAAGCAGAAAGGAACAGGAGGGGACAAAGTTTCACTAAAACTGTGCATCAGAGAATCGATTTGTGACAGGAAATTGTGGGAAAGTGTATTTTTTTTTGGAATGGACAAAGTCTCAGCAACAAGGTCGACTGATTTGTGACACAGAGACAAAAGAGATTTAGACACCAGAGAGATGTGGTTACAGGGCGAACAAAAGGTGGACAGAAATATTCAACGGTTCACAACCTTACGGAAACTCAGGCAAAATGGGTAACACTAACAATAATGGATACCAAAGGCATTACAGAAGAAAGCATTTGACCTCAGATCATGAGGTAGAGTCAGTCTGAATGTAAATTCTGGCTACTACTTGCCAAGCACACAAGCAGCAAACAGTTTTAGGCCACTGAACAGCATTTCCTTGCTCATCACTGCATTAAAGAGGAACTCATTGGAATTTTTAATAAAGGCACTGTGATAATTTAGTGAAACTCCAATATTCATATAATCTTGACAATCATACTGACAAGAGTGATATTCGAAGAAGAGATTGTGGAACTTTTTTCCAGTGTCTCTTTGAATAACACATTGTGCAACTAGCTAGGGACATAACTATCTCAGAGTGACCGTTGTGTGATGTAACTTAATGAGTAATTCACCTGGGGAGATCCTCTGGGAAATTGTGTAAAGTGCAGTTTAAAGAAATATGGAGTTTTAAAATGAATCACAGAAAGGACAAGCTACATCTGGAAAAAAACCAGCCAATGATATGAGTTTGAGAGGCGAACTGAACAAGGTAAACTGGCTTACCAGACTGAAATATGTGTCTGTAAATGAACAGTGGAAAACATTTGAAGAAACAGTGTAAATCAATCAACAAAATGACATTCCACTGAAATAGAAAATCCTCAGCAAGAAATTCCCACCCATCCTCATTCAGGACAAAATGGATCATATCAGATTACGAGGCTTAGACAATTACCACAAAGTACTCAAAATCCTAAAATGAGAGAGAGTTTAAGCAGTAAGTGTTATAAGGATTGCAAAGGGTCTGCTACCGGGGGAGGGCAATGTGAAGAGGAATCATTTACGGGGTTTAATGACACGAGAAGAAAGGGGAGAGGTGAAGGTGCTGGAGGTGGTGAGAGTGTTACAGAGTGTGGCCAGGGCCTGAACGGTGTTACAAAGCCAGTACGGATTGCTGCAGCTGGAGGGTTTTGCAGAGGTAGGGAGGGACATATCTATTTTTATTTACTCATTCATGGGATGTGGGTGATTGGACCAGCATTCTTTGCTCCATTGCTAATTATCCAGAGGGTAGCTCAGAGTCAGCCATATTGCTGTGGGTCTGGAGTCACATGCAGGCCAGACCAGGTTAGAATGTCAGATGCCCTTCCCTGAAGGAACTAAGTGAACCTGAGGAGATGTTGCCAAGTTGGAGGATTTGAGCTATAGGGAGAGACTGAAAAGACAGGGGCTGGTTTCCCTGGAGTGTCGGAGGCTGAGCGGTGACCTTATAGAGTTTTACAAAATTATGAGGGGCAAAGACTTTTCCCTATGATCGGGGAGTCTAGAACTAGAGGGTATGGGTTTAGGGTGAGAGGGGAAAGATATAAAAGAGACCGAAGGGGCAACCTTTTCACACAGAGGGTGGAACGTGTATGGAATGAAGTGCCAGAGGAAGTGGTGGAGGCTGGTACAATTGCAACATTTAAGAGGCATTTGGATGGGTATATGAATAGGAAGGGCTTGGATGGATATGGGTTGGGTGCTGGCAGGTGGGATTACATTGGGTTGGGATATCTAGTCGGCATAGCCGGGTTGGACAGAATGGTCTTTTTGCATGCTGTACATCTCTATGATTCTATGACCTGAAAAGGTCCTGGGGATTTATCCACCTTGATGCATTTTAAGACATCCAGCACCACCTCCTCTGTAATATGGACATTTTTCAAGTTGACATCATCTATGTCCCGACATTCTATATCTTCCATGTCCGCCCCACAGTAAACACTGATGTAAAATACTTGTTTAGTATCTCCCCATCGTCTGCAGCTCCACGTGCAGGCTGCCTTGCTGATCTTCAAGGGGGCCCTATTCACTCCCTAGTTACCATTTGTCCTTTATGTTTTTATCAAAACCCTTTGGAATCTCCTTAAAAATATTTATCCAAGCTATCTCGTGCCCCCTTTTCGCCCTCCTGAATTCCCGCTTTAGTACACTCATATTGCCTTTATACTCTTCTCAGGATTCACACTCTCTCCAGAGATATGTTTACTCCTTTTTCTTCACTGGATCCTCAATTTCTCTCCTCACCCAAAATTTCGTACACCTATCAGCTTTTCCTTTCACCCTAACAGGAATACTGTACACTGTCTCTGGACTGCTGTTTTAATTTTTAAAGGTTTCCCAATTTCCAGTGATGAACGTTTCATTCTCTCAAAATGGAAACTCCCCAATTCCTGCATCTCATGAAACCGCCGATTGAAAATAATGAGAAAATAAAGAACTTTCTAAAGGAAGGCTTTGATGAGGCGAGCTCTGCTCAGTCACGTAGATCTTGAGGTTACCACATGCACGGAGAGTGCTTTCTACCAGAGCAGCACCAGGTCAGTGTCAGGCACAAAGACAGAATGGGCAAATAGATTCACATCTGAACTCACATCTCCCAGCCTGGGAACCTGAATCTGTGTTCAGCCATTCTGGAGAGTTATGCAGATATCAGAATTATTGCTGTGGCAAATAGAGGTTTCAGTAGTTTTGAGATAAGATACTAATAAAGGAGGTTAAAGAGGTAAGGAGAATTGTCTGGACTTGAAGAGGTTTCCCAGTTTACGAGTGTTGGAGGGATTGGAACAAGTTATCAAGATAGGGAGGGTTTAAGATTGAAGGATTCCGCCGAAAACATTTACAGGGAGAAAAGCAGGAATCTTGACAGTGTGGAGGAACAGAAGAATCTTGGGTTCCACGTCCATTGATCCCTCAATGATGGTACTCAAGCTGATAGCCTTGC